>NW_025777318.1:0-103822 GCF_021130785.1 Homalodisca vitripennis | reverse complement strand
GGGGGGGATTAACACATCAGGAGGTTTAATTTACTCAGGAGAATATCTGGTCATACCAGGAAATCCCGGGGGGGATTAATGTTACCAGGGGTTAATGACACATCCCAGGCCCCCTTTCGGGTGTTGGCCAGATTCGGGGATAAGCGGAATTCGGAATTAAATTGGATCCATTTTATTGAATATTTCAGTTTTAATCAAAGTTTTGACTTTAATGATATTTTACACGTTAACCGTTAGAGATACGATAAAAAGTGACTGGACCTTTCTTGTCGGAAAATTTAATTTTGTGTTGCAATTCCGTCGTCAGATTTTAGCTGCGAGCTTTGGTTTAGTCGGTACAACGCTTGGGATAAAGTCAGCACTGGTCAGCTATTGTGTAAACAGATTTAGTATAACGAAAAGAAAAAACAACGTTTATCAGATTATTAAGTAGATCAGAGGGTGTAATTTAATCAGGAGTTCACCTACCAGACAATTTACGGGAGGGGGTTTAATGTTGTCGGGGGTTTAAAGAACGCGTGGTACTTTTCTAGTAAATGTGTGTCTGGGCACGAGGAATTTTTATCAAAATAAAACGTTGATCAGGGGGTTTAAATTACTTCGGAAATTATCATTCCACGCCAGAGTTTTGACAATGGACTAATATTTCATAAAGCTTTAGTAACGCTCAGCCAATTCCCGATATGGAGGGGGGGGTTTTAGTCACTCGTTAACGTAGTAATACAAGGCCAATCTGGAACCAGCATGAATCGCACTAATTATAGTTGCAAATTTAAAACACCTAAAAGTGAAGACAAAGAATTTGCCATTTAGAGCATTTATCAGGCTTACGGATAAATAAACGATAGAAAGCTGCTGAACCTTTTTTGTAGTTCCTATCAATAGCTAGTTATAAAAAATTTTACATTTAAGTTAGGGCTAACGGTTCGGCCACTATCGAGCCCGGAAGGTAAATTTTTAAGTGACATTTTCAACATAATCACATTTTCCGGCTAAACCATGGAAGATAGAGTAAAAGATCACTGAACCTTTTTTGTAGATCGCATTATTTTGTATAAAAATAAAATTTTTAATCTGGCCTATAATAAATATTTTGTCTGAAATAGAGCCCAGAAAACAAAATCTCACGTAAAACTTAAAAAATCAATACTTTAAAACGCGTGTTGCGGCCAAACCATTGAGGATAGGGCATATTGTCACTAGACCTTTTTTGTAGATCGCGCCGTTTTCTAAATCCCATTGAAAATTTGTTTTGAGCTACGACCAACCGTTTAGCCGCTATCGAGCCCGAAATGTAAATTTTTAGGCGAAAATTTCAAAATTGTTTCACTTAATCTTGTTTTGCGGCCAAACCGATGGAGATAGAGTTAAAAGTCACCAGACCCTTTTTGTAGTTCACTTCATTCCTGACAATGGATTTTTCGCTACGCCCCAGGTCCCTAATTCAGTAGTTGGCTAAATGCGGGGATAAGCGGAATTCTGAGACAGGTTAAGTCCGAGCATCAGATTAGGGATCTGGAAGTTTAAATTAGACCTATTTTATTGATTCTTTCCGTATTCAACTAAACTTTTGACTTTGAGGGCGTTTTGTAGCCTAACCATTAGAGATACGAGAAAAAGTGACTGGACCTTTCTTGTTGGCGATTCTGGCCTCAGATTTTAGCTAGGATTTCTAGTTTTCTCGATATGGAGCTTGGGAGAAAAGTCTGCACTGGGCAGCTAGTGTGAATTGTTGAGTGTGAACATAATAAAAAAAACCAACACTAAGTTAGTATTTTTAACTTGTTTAGGGGGTTTAATTTGATCAGGAGTTTATCTACTCATACCAGGAAATTCCAGGGGGGCGGTAATGTTACCGGGGGTTAAGACACACGTGGTCCTATTTTGGAGGGTCTTATGTTTGTGAGCATAAATAAAATTCACTCTGTCCCTAATTACTTTTGACCTTCGCTAACGTTCAGCCAATTCGCGATGTGCTCTAGTAGACGTATACTAGTCAGTCGTGTACGCAGTAATACAAACTCAATCTCAACTGTTATAAATTGCACAATTTTTAGTCGGAAAAATCAAAAATTCCAAAAATTGCAAATTTACAAAACAGATTTTGCCATTGAAAGCGTAAACAACTTTTCGGAAAGATATACAACAAAAAGCTACTGAACCTTTTTTGTAGATCGTATTAATATCTATTTATAAACGTTTTGAGATTCATGCTAGTACAATCGGGTCGACCCCTATCGTCTCCAATAACAAAATATTTACATACAAATTACAAAATATTAACATTTATTAGCCAAACCGATGGAGTTAGGGCAAAAGTCACTAGACCTTTTTTGTAGATCGCATTATTTTGTTCTAACAGATTATTAAGTTGATCAGGGGTTTTAACTTAATCAGGAGTTCATCTACTGAGAGGGGGATTTATGTTGTCGGGGGGTTACAAGTACGCGAGGTACTTTTGTGGGAAATGTGTGTTTGTGCTACGAGAATATGTGTACAGTAATTTTTATCAAAATAAAAAGTTGATCAGAGGGTTTAAATTACTTAGGAAATTATCATTCCATACCAGAGTGTTGACAATGAATCACTATTTTATTAAATTAATTAAAATGTACTCTGTCCCTACCTATTATTGACGCTTCGCTAACGCTCAGCCAATTGACGTTGTGGGGTTGTAGTCACTCGTTAACGTAGTGACACAAGTTAAATCCGGACTAGAACGGATTGCACAAATTATAGTCGAATCATTTACAACTGATATTGCTAATTGCGACCAAGTTTTCCATTAAGAGAGATTTTAGGTTTTACGTAAGAATATACGACAAAAAGCAAGCTGACCTTTTTTTAGATCTATAGATTGTCTAGTTATTGAAAATGTAGGATTTAGGTTATGAGCAATGGTTTGGCTACTACCGCCTCCAGAAACAATTCTTACGTGAAAATTATAAAATATTTCCATTTAAACAGGTTTTTCGGTCAGACCATTTAGGATAGGGCAAAAAGTTATAAGACTTGTTTGTAGAACACGTCATTTACTAAAACTTATCAAATGACGTGTTTTGAGCTACGACCAACCGTTTTAGCCGCTATCAAGCCCGGAATGTAAATTTTTAGGCGAAACTTTCCAAATATTTTCACTTAATCGCATTTAGCGGTCAAACTAATGGAGATAGAGTAAAAAGTTACCATAACTGTTTTGTAGATAACTTCATTTTCTAAATCCAGCTGTTGTTTTATTTTGACCTCCGACCAATGATTTCACCGCTATCTACCCCAAAAACAAAATTTTCACGTAAAAATTACACAAAAATTGCACGTAATTACGTTTTTCGGCCAAACCAATGGAGAAAGGGCAAAAAGTCACAGAACCTTTTCTGTAGATCGCACAATTTGCTAATTTGATGGGTCAATCAGATTTGAGCTACGACCTACCGTTCGGCCGTTATCGGGCTCGAAAAATTATTTTAAGCGAAAAAATCTCTGGAATGTCAAACATTCCCGCGTTTTGTCGCTTAACCATGGAAGATAGAGCAAAAAGTTACTAGACATTTTTTGTAGTTCACTTCATTCCTGATTAACGGTTTTTCGTCAGATCTAAGCTAGCTCCAACGGTTCGCCCGCTATCGGGCTTACAAGAAAGGCCAGCAAGAGTAAAAAATGCGCGTTTTTTTGATATTTCTTTGAGGGGTTTAAAAGTAAAAATGTCCGGTTTTCAGACTTTTCCTGTGGTTCATATTGAAAAAAATACATGCATGCCAAATTTCAAGTTTCTAGCACTTCTACAACTATGTTAGAATTTGTATCTAAATATCAGTCAGTGAGTCAGTTACACATGCGGCTGTATAGTATATAGTAAAATTTAAAACATCAATAAAATTTAAAAAATCAATACTTTAAAACGCGTTATGCGGCCAAACCGTTGAGGATAGGGCAAAATGTTACTGAACATTTTTTGTAGATCACGCAATATCATAAATCCTTTTAAAAATTTGTTTTGAGCTACCACCCACAGTTTAGCCGCTATCGAGCCCGAAAGGTAAATTTTTAGGCGAAAATTTCCAAATATTTTCACTTAATCGCGTTTTGCGGCCAAACCAATGGAGATATAGTAAAGACTTACTGGAACATTTTTGTATATCACCTCATTTCCTAACTCCAACGCTCGTCTTATTTCGACCTCCGACCAATGGTTTCGCCGCTATCGAGCCCGAAAACAAAAGTTGCACGTAAAAATTACAAAAAAAATGCACATAATCACGTTTTTTCGGCCGAACCACTGGAGGTAGAGGAAAAAGTTACTGGTCCTTTTCTGTAGATCGCGCAATTTGCTAATTTGATGGGTCAATCAGATTTGAGCTACGACCTACCGTTCGGACACTATCAGGCTCGAAACTTTATTTTAAGCAAAAAAATCTCTGGAATGTCAAACATTCCCGCGTTTTGTCGCTTAACCACACGAGATAGGACAAAAAGTTACTAGACCTTTTTTGTAGTTCACTTCATTCCTGATAAACGATTTTCCGTCAGATCGAAGCTAGCTCCAACGGTTCACCCGCTATCAGGCTTACAAGAAATGCCTGCAGGGGTAAAGAATGCGCGATTTTTGAGGAATGTTTTTGAGGGGTTTAAAAGTAAAAAAGTCCGGTTTTCAGACTTTTCCTCCGGGTCATATTGTGAAAGGAACCTGCGTGCCAAATTTCAAGTTTCCAGCACTTCTAGAACTATGTTAGAATTTGTATCTATATATCAGTCAGTGAGTCAGTTACACATGCGGCTGTATAGTATATTAGATATTGATATATATATATATATATATATATATATATATATATATATATATATATATATTTCCATTCTGTAAATTAGTTAAACACGTTTAATACAAGAAATAATATAACAGTTGGGAAAGCATTTGGCCTGATGAGAGTTTACTCAGTACGTGACTGTAATTTCTGCAGATGTCGTGTAACACCTTCACAGTTTATAGTTATTGTACGAAAGACATCTTGGTGGGGATATGAAGTTAATTTTTTAATCTATAATTTTTGGTATAGAACTGTTGTTATTTTTACAATGTATGAGGAAGTCTTTTATTTATAAACCTATTTTGATTTAAGTAATTAAGTAGTTTTTAAGCTGAGTCTTTCCGTGATGAGCTAATTGTTTATATCTAAAATAATAGAGCATATATTTAATATAACATTGCTTAATATGTCCCTTGTTCATAAGAATGTTATTTTATAGAATAAAATTCACTCTAGAGTTTACAATTGTTTCGAAAACTCATTACAGTATTGCGATTCGTTATAGCATATTCTACACACAATTTGTAATATCTACTTTTATTTCGTGGTTCAAGAAAAGCAACTAACTTTATTGTCTTTTCTAAATTAGATTTTTTATGATGTGGGATATGTCCGACACCATTACCGAATCCTGGGATGACAGTTAAACATTTCACATGTCCTCAAACATAGAAGTCACTATTGGATTTTTAGTAGGAACAGCAAAATGTTTGTAAAAGGTTTTACAAACATATATTTTTTTAATACCAAGGTTTCAGGTAAGTGGCGGTCATTGGAAGAAAATTCCATGTCTGCAACTTATATTGATCTACACCATGTTCTAGGATTGCCAGTGGGGTGTCGCATAAAGAAAGATATCAACGTTTCATCTCTGAGGTTATACTATACAATTAAATTACGAATAAGTACCAGAATTTGCATTCTATACTATCTCGTTAATCCATGACTGCATGTAACAAAGGAGTAATAAACTACCTCTCGTTAAGTAAGACGAGTTATGATCATCAAACAAAAATCAGACTCCTCAAATGAAAGGTCTTCAATGAGAGGGCTTCATAGTTCAATGCGACATCACGATTTGCGGTTGAAGAACCACGAAGGTTCATATTCGAAATCCATATGATAATATTATATTAGGCTACGAAATAAAAAGGATAAAGTGCCCTAGCATCACTGACGCCAACCTCAATATATGCTCTCTTTATTCCCTCAATTTACTAAGACGGATTCCATATATCCCTGAGCAACTAGATGAGGTTGGTTTGATCGTTCGAAAGTCATTTTTATTGAAGTCGGAAATTTGACCTAAATTCTTCGGTATTATGAGGTAATATTATAAATTGGCATTTTTGTCACTTCCGCACAACACATTTCACCTTCTCAAGCTGCAGGATCAAACTTATTTAATAGCTGATAATAGATTAGCAGTATTGTAATATTGCATGTATGATGGAATAACGTTTAATGCAGAAAAAAAAACAATATAATAAAGGTTGAGAAGACATATATTACACTAAGAAATTGTAGTGTAATAATCAATATCAGTACGATTTGTTTTACAAGCCTACCTTCAATTATGCAAACAAATAGGTATACATCACAGAACTTAGAATACAGATGTCTGGTAACTGTCAATGTTTCACATTCTAATCTGGTAATTATTCTACCTACTGAAACTGCAATAAATTATCAACATTTTACTATGAACCCTGTATGATAATCTCAAAATAAACTAGCTTTAATAATTTAGATATTACACACTTGATTACGTAGACTTGTTATTTTAAGAACATTGTATAAATAATTTGGAAGCTTATCAGCAAATAAATCTTCTGCCCGTAGTTAAATTTTGAGAACAACAACACAAAAAGAAAGGGATTTTTAACAAATTAACAGCCGGATATTATCTTAAAGCTATATTTCAGTAATTAACATTGCATGATCCTCGCAATGAATAACTTACATTTGATACAATTAGATTTAAAAGATAATTCCATTTTAGTTTCAAGAATAACCATGTCCATAGGCGCGCTCCCTGCTTAACACATGACGTGTTGACTATAAAAAGAGGAAAGACGTTATACTATTCAATAATAATCAAATTTAGGCTGACCAAAGTATCTCCAACCATCATCCAGGTTGAACGGAATAGTTAAAGAATGCAATTAAATATGTTTCATATAATGTGAAGGATTTTATTTTAATTCGTATATTTTCCTAGACGCCACGTATTGCAATAAAATATCAATATTGATTTTATATCAATGTTTAAAATCACACTCTCACGCTCTTTATTTCCTGCGTATCAACTTATAAAATACAAAAAGTATTGTAAAGTAAACTACGGGGTTGTTCGGATGGTGTTCTCTGTTTGTTATCGACCCAATCCTCAGACAATAGCATCAAGAACAACTGAAGAGATGCTCTCTTTGTCTCTTGGAGATCGGTTTTTACAAAATTCGCGAGTTTTAAGGGAATTCTTCAGGTGATTGTTTATTTATTCTCTATAAAGCAAAGTAATACTGAAATAGAGATTTTGTAGAATTACTCTTTATATTATCTTATCTGCAATTTCTTGTTGATTAAATGAAAAAAATTGAAGTAAAAGTTAGTGGTATAAATAATATAAAAATACGATTGAAGGTTTTATGATCAGATTAAAATATCAAAGCGTTAAGAGAAATAAAGCAATTTAAAACACCATCATTGCAGCCTGGTGGCCATTTAAAATTAAGCAGATAGTGATATTGTTAAAGGCAACGTCTGAGGAATCGTTAGCTTTCTTTCCTATACGTGTTTTTTGCGATTTTGTTAATGAGTAACTGTTAATGCAACTTCCCGCTATCTCAAGCATATTGAATATACAAATAAACTACGGTACTGGTTACAGTTTAATTAGTTCTCGCCTATTTATAAAAAATGTTTCGGGTATTTTTAGTCTAGTTTTCAAAACGTGTGGACCCACTTTTTGACAGACCATGTATTGAAAACCAACTAAAACTATTATACAGGTTAGATTTTAGGTAGTGCAATAGTTCAGCCATAAAAATATTAGTTCTGTCTTTAACTTACGTTTTATACTACCAGTAGGTATTATATTGCAACAAATATTCTTGCTGTAAGCGATTACCTTCAGTAACCATTGAACTTTCCCGATAATGAATATTGAGTTTTTTGAATTTCTGTGATATTCACAAGATGGCAGGAAATTTTAGAAATTTAGTTTTTTTTTAAATAGATATCAATCATAATATTTTGATAAAAACTGTCACCTGATACCTAGGGGATAAAGAAGTCACAACAACAAAGAGTTAGGAATCGTGTACGGGATTATATTCCTGGATCTGGATGGCGTGAAATTCCAACTGAAGCAGCGCAGTCCACTTGTACACAGTACTACCTACGACAGAACGATTTTTCAATCAGTACATCTTGTGAACAAAGGAACCAGTACAAAATACAAATTGGATGGTAACCACTGACCAAATAAAGACATTCCTTTGGTTGACAGTACACTCCTCCTTCACAGCGAAAAGTGACACTCATGTGGAGCGTTATGGGATCTCATGCCTCGGGAGAAATGTCTTGATCCCTATCTAGCAAGCCATAGTATCGTAATTTGTTATAGTACATTAATTAATAAATGTAACACAAAATTGTGTTTTTTATTTGTACCACACATTAAAATATCTACCTAAAAAGATCATATAAAACAAATGTTATTTTGTTTATTTTATTGAACGAAAATTTTTCACATACATTAATATAAAATATACAAATATGATGTTGGGATATTTTTATGAATCGTTAAAAATATTTGCCGTACAGATGGAACAATTCACATATGCCTTTGTAACTCACGAGATCTGAGCCTGGATAAAATACAAAAAGAAAACGAAGACTCGGTTTTTGCTCATGAGCATCAAGGACCTCGGAGGCTATACTTCGACGTTTAGAGAAGGAAACTATATAATATGTTGGTAAGTTAACGTAATGTGAAGTCTCTGCCAACTAGACCAGAGGTGTCGATTTATCATGTAACGGACTACCGTAACCTCAAGGCTATCTCGCTGTCGCCCTCCACAATAGTCTCAACTTTGTACCATGTTATTACTTATGTAAGTCTAAGAATTATATATCTCTCAAACACGATCATATGAAAAACGACTTGCAACAGAACACTAACTAGATATATTTTAAGTAATATTCAATAGATCCTGAAAATTTCGTTAAATAATTATTACAGTTATACGAACTTTCTAAAAATATAAAATTTTAAAAAAACCTGTTTGGGACAAAAACTAGGATCGTTGATTGGTAACGAAAATTATACCAAATTATTTTAGTTACATGATTTACTTATAATAGATGTGTATTTAATTATTAATGTTTACTACACTTTTTGTTTACTCAAACAGCAGAATAAATATATGTAAACCTTAGTACAATCATATCAGATTTTATTATTTTTTTATGTTTGGATTGTACAGAATGAAACGTCAATGCTAAATATCTTTAACAAGATTTTATTTCAGCCCAATCTTACGCTGTTGTACTCTTTCTCTACTTCACCGGAACTGTTATTATTTGAACACTGCTATGAAATCTAATTCAATGCAGAAAAATTCGAATGTAATACATGGCGAGATATAACGAAAACCTGTGGGCTTTATATCTAGCACAAACTTAATGTTTAAATAGGAATGGCGTCTATGTTAATGCATGTTCAACCATGAAATTCAGCTCAGTGTTATTGAAGCATCAGGACTCAGTAGTATGACGCAATTAATTATTATGAAGTTTGCCGAGAAATTTAAAATATTTGTTTGCCTGTCTATCTGTCCGCGGGACGTATCGAGAATGAAATAAGCTACGGATGTGCATACAACACTAACAAAGCCTGTTACACAACACATGGTGTGGCGTACTGGTCAAATTACCCTCTTGCATATTAATTTTTTTAATGTACTGGAAAAATTACCCTCCTAGAAAAAACGCACTAAAATCGCACGTATTTTAATTCATACATATAAAAACAATTATGTCCTAACAATACATAAAAAATTTAAATGTAACACTACGGATACTAACTTACCTTAGAACTTATCCCGGCAAATGTCCCCACTATCCTTCTTCCCTTAAGCAACAATATTGAACACAAAACTGAGAAGCATAGTCATATCTTACAATATTACAAGTCAAAGTTAACTGTAAGCCTCTAACTGTTCTCGGGCAAAGTTTCCAGAATCCAACTAACAATGTTACGTATTCCACATAAAGTTACGTAAAAACGTTATAACTTTTTCACACGATAAAGCATGCTAGCTTTAGAGGAATAGAGGAAACCTTCTTATTTGGTTATTTGTTTAATATAAGATTCAATCGAACAATAAAAACTCCTCTTGAACAGGTTATGACGTCCAATTTTTCACATAAACGGTAAACGTTTTGAATTACACAGCTGACCAACAATCAACTAAGATGCATAAGTTTCCATGAATACAAAGTAGGATTTAAAATAACACTTATAATAATACAATAACGTATATTATGTTTTGATATAAGAGAGATTGCCAGTTCTTGAACAAAGCCCTCGGGTAAATTTTAGAGTTAAGCCTTCTGTAAGGACGATGAGTAATTCTATAATCTGGTCTGGTCCTGCGCCCGTCAGCTTCCCCTTGTAGCTTTAGATTGCTGACCACTCGACTTCCTTCGTCCATTTGAAATATTTGAAGAAAAATTTCATAGAAGTCTTCTGAAATGGGTAAGTTTAAGTCTTATGTACTTAGAGGAAAAATCAACTTAGTTAATACTTAGTTTTTTATGTAATTACGTATCAAACTTTTAAACATTTTTACTAATAAAAAAATGCATTTCTTTAATTTTTAATCTGTATAATCCACAACAGAAGTGTTAGCACACTTTACCATGGACGGGCCACTACATAATCAGTAGTCTTGAACCCTTGACTATTCCGTTGGGCAAGGTCTACTATAGATTCACTTTAATCCAGAGGTGAGGGTTCACACTCAGAGAGCACTCTTATCCAGGCTATAGTTCCACAGAGAGCAAAAGTAAAGTTATTGAAAAACGATTCATCAGTTTTTATGTTTCACATGGCACCTATATGCTTCGAACTGAGTCAGAGAGATGTTTCTATTTGCCATTGTCTAAATTAAATTTAAAATTAGGAAATATAACTATACATTAGATAAGTCCAAACAACTTGTCGTAGTATACACTTTTTTTAATCAGCTACTATCTTGCTTTTTGGTAATGAAAGTGACCACTTTATTTCATTACTTATGTAGTATACTAGTCATATACTATCACACTAATATAAAAGTTTTCCCTTGTGATATATACTTTTAATAATACTTGTTTATTGTTTTAACTGGTGTACGTTCAGTATTCCAGAGCCAATTGTTATAGTTCAAGTAGTTAACCTGGTTCTGAAATGTTTGGGAAAGTTTATCTTAGAAAAAGAAAGTTATAAGTATTGGGAGTTGTGGTGGTGATCGACATATAAAAGTATCAATAGAGTTACAAAAATAATATGACATAATTAATGTTTTCTAAAATTATATTTCTTACGCTTTACACACTAAAACATCCCCCAGACAAGTAAATATATTATAAATTATATTTAGACATTTTAACTAACGATTTTCTCTCCCTTTTAAGTGATCAAAATATTACCTAAATGTTAATATAAAGTATAAAGATCCAGGAAAATGTTTAAGGAAAGATCCCAGCTTGGTATTTTGTATCCCTTTCGATGCTGTATCGTTTGTATTCTTTCAAACGTAGCGTGGTTGACAATCGATTTTCTCCAGGTCAACCAGTAAACTCAGATTGATTGTGTCATTTATAAGCTTTATATGAACACGCGTAGGTCACCCTGCGTTGTACCTGTACTATCTGATTCAATAAAATTAGAAAATGTTTTAAGAGCTGCACAAACGATTATGTTTAAAAGCATTAATCTTTGTTCTTTCCTATCTGCATTAAATCTAAATATACAAAAAATAATGGTAGAATTACATTCGTGCGACAAAACTAGCGGCTAATAGTGATCCACGACTTGACTCCCAAAGCTCTGATGCCGTACTGACTGGGTTACGTGCATTACTGGTTAAGTTTTCAAATCTCCTGTGATATCAGCACACACAATTTTGTTTTCCACTTCTGGAACCTAAATAAATATTCAACCGCAAGTCGTTTCTCGTTGTGTCTTCATTGACGTCATCAATGTATTGCCTCAGTTTGTTTGTCCATAAAAACCTCCAGGGTGTTGGTAAAGGTAGTAGTCTACCTGTGTGTCCGCTACCTGTGGTCGTGGGCTAACTTCCAACACAACATCAGTGAGAACAGGACGGAAATTATTAACGGAGAATATTATTAAGAATGTGTAATAAAAAGATAGATTCCAGGAGGTTAGTAAATCTATGTTAGAAATTTTCCATAGAAACTAAATTATAACGGTTTCAATATTTTAGTAATTTTTAACTGTTGTGAACTTAATTTTTATGAAAATGTAAATCCAATGTTTAGCATTAGTCTTAAAGTTTTATATGTAGTGAAAGTAGAAGTCTTATCCTATCAAATCCTAATAATATTAAATCAAACTTATCTTTAATAATGTTGACACATCTTTCAAGTCAGCACATTGTGCAATTGAAAGATTGGGTGCAATTAGGAGTGTACTTCAACATCAAATTGAACTAAATAAGGAGTAACCTCTATATTTATATTACTTAAATTGCAACCGAGAATAGAATATATTTCCTTTTAATATCAACCGTTGTATAAAATAAAATATTTTTTTCTTGTCCTAATCTATTAGGATTTTAATAACAATTAAAGATTATGCAGTCTGAAATCATTTAACGCTTTTATCAAGTATTTATACTGTAAAGATCAATACGTTTAGTGAGAATATATGGATCTAAATTATTCTCTTGTCGAGTAAGTGCATATTGTCTGCGGAAGATAGCGGCACGCGTGACTTAACCTACATATCTCTATTAACCAACCTAATAAGGGAGGGGAGTATTACATGGTAGAAGGGCGACGACCTGTCCAAGGACTGGCCAAAGTACCATGGAATGCTCTAACCTGGGTGCGGTATAACAGTGTCACTGCAGCCATTGCTGTTGGTTCTGGTAGCAGTGGTGGAGGCACGGCAACTGTTTTTAGCACAGGCAGTCCCAATCCCTGCCAAGGTTGGTTATTAGAAGTTTTTAAAGTTACATTTTAATGGATCTCATATAAATTTCCTTCGTTACATATTTTCTGTATGTATTTAGACCACTACAATATTATCTACGCTAATTATTAGTTTAATAATTTACTCATTATGTTTTGATTATTAATATGAAATGTTTCAGCATGCTATGTTTCTTATCCTCAATGCGAGATGACACAGTACCGTAAGTATTTGGGATATTTCAGGTGTAAATTTAATGCCATTCTGAAACTACAGTTTTAGTCAAAGCTTAAGTCTTGTAACACTATTTTATGAGGTATTATAAATAAAGCAGGATACTGATTAGTGTCATTTTTGTGATTCTAGGGTTTTGTTCTGATTATTTTCAGGTGGCTTCGGTCCTGCGTTGGCTTGACGTCCCCTCTTTGACATTTTCACGTATCACGTGTGTTGCAAAACACACAAAGTATGACTGATGATTAAATGGAAAAGTGTGAATGCATGGGTGCGTGTAGAACTACATTTAACTAGAACAATAATCCTCCACTACACACCATATTAAGGTAACTAAATTTATGAGTTAATATTATACTTAAGTTTACATATTTGTTCCATGCATATAGTTAGTATTAAACCTATTTATTTAATAACGTATATTTCTATAATTATATTGGTTTTGGAACCTGTATGGTTTACCATGATATATTATGGTAACTAAATTTATCTGCTAATATTAGACTTAAGTTTATATATTTATTGCATGACTATACATAATATTAAAAACATTTATTTAATTAAGATATATTTCTAATTATATTGGTTATATTGGGAACTCTATAGTTTATTATGAAACACTATTACATACTGCCTTTTCTGATTGTTACAGGGTGATGCGGCCAATGCGGCAGGAAGTCGCCCCACTCACACTAATACACACACGACACATACACTAGGTAATGTATTGTTCTACTTAGTAGCAGCCATTGACTTCAATATATTTATTTAATAAACAATTATGTCTCGTCATTGGAATTTTTGAACCACAGGTCATGGAAGTAAACGTTTAATTTATTTTTCAAAAATGTGAATAGTCGCACTCTCAAAATCATGAAGTAATTGCAAAACATAAATGGGTATATATATTGGTAGATATTTTAATTAAAATGTTGCATCGCGTCTCGATCTCCAGTCGTAGGCTACTTCATGTGGAGATCATTTTCTGTTTTTGTATATATGTGTAACCTTTATTTCTGTGGGGAAACAAATATTCATTCATTTATTCAATATCCTAGTGTAAAGATCTATATGTTCCTCTTCCTGAGAATTTATGTAACTGTAACATATGCCTTTACATTGGTCTATGTCTTAACTCACAATAATTATTCCTCGTTACCATGAAAACACTATTTTATAATTTAATACCTTTGAAACTTTGTTCGGTACAGTGGCATCTTGAATAATTTTGCTTTAAGTTGATACGGACAGAGTTAGCATAGTTCATATTCAGTCTTCTTCCGACCTATGACCAGAAAACCACGGCTGAGCCTGTGTCGCTTTGACTGGAATATTCTTCAAATGGATAAGTGAAAACAACGCAATTTTCATTGAACACAATTCACATAGATGTTGTCTTGTATGTATGGCTTTATATGTTTCTGAATATTGGTGTTAAAAATTAAGCCTTGAGTTTAAATTGTAGCAACTCATGAATTTGACTTACATCTGTAGAATAGTAGAAGTACTATGACCTACTTATTTTACTGTATATTTAGCTGTATGTAATTAATGTATGGGCTCCGGCCACTACTCCACATATATGTCCGTTATTATCACTACCGCTGAAGCAGCACACTTGATAAGAAAATAAAGATACACTGATAAGTTGGTAGTAGTTGATTTGTGTCTTTGCATAAATTAAAAACACAACTTGTCACTCTACTACGCAGTTATACACGCGATTGTTTTGCATTGTTCTCAATCAACATTTAAGTGTATTTCCTCAGACGTACTTAATTTTGGCTCTTTAGACTGAACGAAAGTGTGTATAGCGACGTACACACACAAAGAAAGAGAAAAAAAGGTGGAGTTATGATGTAACAATAAACGTATTTAATTCTTAAATAGGCGCCACCATTGTATGTTGACCGGAACCTGTCTTAAAATTTCTCCCTTTTGATATTATTCTAAAAAGTATTTGTTCAATTTTTTTTATTTTTTAACTAGTGTACGTCCAGTAAGCCAGAGCCAATTGTTATAGTTCAAGTACTCAACCTGGTTCTTGAAATTATCGGGAAAGTTTATCTGTAAAAAAATCTTTTTGTTTTGAGAGTTATGGTAGTGGCCAACATAAAAAATTATTAGCTGGGTTAAAAATATGAAATATTTTTCTTTTTTTCTGAAATTATATTTCTTACGCTTTACACACTAAAACTGACCCCCAGACAAATAACTATATTGTTATTATACGTATACATTTTAACTAACGATTGTCTGTACCTTCTAATTGTCTGGCAGTGATCTAAATATTACCTAAGGATCAGTTTTAAGTATAAAGAGACAGGACAAATTTAAGGAAAGATTCCAGTTTGATATTTTGTATCCCTTTCGATACTTTTTTGTTTTGATTCCACTAAAGTAACGTGTTTGCTAATCGATTTCCTCCAGGTCAACCAGTAAACTGAGATTGATTGTGTCATTTATAAGCTTTATATGAACATGCGTAGGTCATCCTGCATTGTAACTGTATTATCTTATTCAACTAGACAATGCTGTATAAGCTGTACTAGATGTTTATTTTTAAGAGCAATAATGTTAGTGCTTTCTTATTTATATTACGTCTAAATATACAAAAGTTATGAGAGTTAACAGTATTTCGTGCCACTTGCCAGAAGCGCGGTTCTTTTATCAACCAAAGAGTGTTATCGGACATCCACTAGGCGATCTTAGTGGAAAAGAAGTTAGAAATCTGCAATGGGTTTTTGACTAATTCAGCTATCACTAAACTCCACATAAAGGGTAGTCTGAGTCTGAAATCTATATTCAACGTCACCAAACAGTAGGAGGAATGCAAGTGTTATTCACTGCAAAGGGCCCATAGCTTTTCCTCAACCTTCTCTGATATAGCGGAGATTTGGCATAAATATACATTTACTCCAGTGTCCCTAAGAAAAGGCTGTTCTTCAATCTGTCCGTAATAAAGAAACAGCGGAATAATGAATAGGAACAAATTTAATCTTTATGAAAAGGTTAATCCTATATTTAGTACTGGTGTTATCGTTTTACATCTAGAAACGTAGAATTCTTATCATATCAGATACTAGTAATAATTCAAACGTATCTATAATAATATTTATACATCTCTCAAGTAAGCACAATGTGCACTTGAAAGATTGGGTGGAATTGGGCCAGAAATTATCAGTCAAATTTAACAACGTATGGAGTAAGCTCTATATTTATAATATTTAAATTGCAACCGAGAATAAAATACATTTTCGTTCAATATCAACCGGTTTATCACATAAAAATACTCGATTCTTGTCTAAATCTACTCGGCCTTCAATAATAATTAAACATTAGGTAATCTGAAAACATTAAACCCTTTTAACAAGTATTTATACTGTAAAGTTCAATACGTCTATTGAGAATTTACGAATCTACATTATTCTCTTGTCGAGGAAGTGCATATTGTATGCGGTAGATTGCAGCACACGTGACTTTACCTACATATCTCTATTAACCAACCTAATAAGGGAGGGGAGTATTACATGGTGGAAGGGCGACGACCTGCCCAAGGACTGGCCCTAGTACCATGGAATGCTCTAACTTGGGTGCGCATAACAGTTCCACTGCAGCCATTGCTGTTGGTTCTAGTAACAGTGGTGAATGCACGGCAACTGTTTTAAGCACAGGCAGTCCCAATCCCTGCCAAGAATGGTCAATAGCATATTTTTAATTAAATTTTTTATAGATCTCCTATACATGTCCTTCGTGGCATACGTTCCGTCTGTATATTATTACATCACAGCGACATCAATGTCTGAGTTGGTTGCTTTTAATGTAACGTGTTTTATGATGTTTGTAGCCTTTATTCTACGTATATTCAGGCTTGGTCTATTTATTTTGGTTTGTTTTAACAGTAACTTACTTAAATCGTAATTGGCAGAAACATTGTCAATTTACAGAAGATAAAGAATGTTACCGAACAATGAAAAATTTATAAGACACCAGTTGTTTAACAAAATATTTTTGTAAGTACTATAAATAAAAGCTAAATGTTCTAAACAAACCAATTGCTGAACTTAAATAAAATAAACGTGTTAGGGATTATGTGTTTGAGAATTTCTTTTAAATGTAACAGATGAATTCACTGTTTTGGAATTTTCCCCAATTCCATCAATTGCCAACTCATTAACACATAATCTCGTTTATTAAATCTTTGATAATCAATAATTTTACTCAGTTACAAATATACAACAAATCAAAAAGTTATTTTTCTAGAATCTTAAAGAAGAAAGTATTTTAAGGTGAGTCTCTCTTTATCTGTGGTATATTAAAGTTAACTGGTTGGATCGAATGGTTTCTGGACGTGAATACTAACACTGAATTAAACATAAACTCATATGAAACTGGAATTTTCATTAACTGCATAATAGCTTTGCCTATCAATCAGGAGGATATATCGATAAAAAATTTACCTACTGCTTGAAGTGCGTGTCCTTGACAGGATATACCTCGTTCTATCCTTAGAGAGGCTGTTTATTATTAGAATATTTAAATATTAGGAAATGTTTTACTTAGTCGTTCTATACTTCTAAATTTTGTTACAGAAGAAACGCCAAGTGCTCAATTATTCATTACCGTTCTAATATCGCTTAGTGAGTTACGAAAAATGTACAAAATATTGCACTCAACCAAATATTTCATTACGAAGACTTTCTCCAGAGTATATTAAACAACAAAACAATGGCATATATAGTTTAGCACGCAATTAAAATTATGTAAAAAGCCTTGCCTATTGCCAAAAAGTCCAACAGCGTCCGATGCGAGTACATTTATGTAGAGTTTCTAAAAATTACCGAAGTGACAGTACAAATAAAAATGCTTTATTGAAATTTGCTGCCGTATATATACAAAATTGAGCAGAATGTAAACAAATAGAACTAAAAAAGCGAAAACTGAATGGAATAGTGTGAAAGTATGTGTGCGTGTATAACTACATTTAACTGGAACAATAATCCTCCACTACAGAACATATTAAGGTAACTACATTTATCTGCCAGTATTAGACTTAAGTTTACATATTTGTTTCATGCATAAACTGAATATTAAAAATATTTATTTAATTAGGGTATATTTCTGTAATTATATTTGATATATTGGGTACTCTACAGTTTATTATGATACACTATTACATGCTGTCTTTTCTGATTATTGCAGGGTGATGCGGCCAATGCGGCAGGAAGTTGCCCCACTTACACTAATACACACACCACCCATACACAGGTAATGTATGGTTCAACTTAAAATATTTAAACTAATTTGGTTAAAATTGTTGTTTCAGAATGGCATACTTATATTAATTGGTTTAGTATATGTTTATATGATAATAGTTAATAATCTTAATATAATTAATATTACTCATGACTGTAGTAAAAATTTGGTAAATTCTATTGCAATATAAATGTAAATCACTACCATAAATGAATCGTACAGTCCTCCATACTTCACTTGTAAACAAATGGCCTGTTTGGTTTATCTTATTCCGTATTAACTTAATACAGATGAAAGTATTCTAGAATCTCAGTGATTCAGTTTGCATTTTTTTGAATTTTTTTTTTGGATTCTTATGGGTTTCAAATTAGGGCTCGTAAGAAGTATGTTAGTTTCTGTCTTACAATAATAGTGTATGTCCGTTTGCAAACTTGCTACTATAAATTACAGGGATCCGGAAAGTTAAATCACAATAGAAAGTGTGCGATACATACATACATACATACATATATATATATATATATATATATATATATATATATATATATATATATATATATATATATAATTTAAAAAATAGTTTTAATTAGCCAAATTTAAACTATTTTAACTGAGAAAACAATTAAAAACCACTGTATGTGTCATATTTTTAAGTTCATTTTGAGGTTTCTTGTATTCTGTGCATCACTCATATAAAGTAAATTAGGTCTCATGCTAAGAGTTAAAAAGTTAATCCTCCACAATGGCATGCCTATTTTTGCTTCTCTGCAAGCTTAGTGATATAAGTGTAATTAATGTAAATAAAACTTTTATATACATCCTCATATTGCATACTGTTTTATTCTCAAAGAAGAGTCGTTTCATATATTACAAGCTATTGGTTTACTATTAACAAATGTTTAACTTAAATTTGTATTAAAAGACACAGTAAATGTTAAGGCCAAACTAGATTTTTAACATTTTATTGGAAGTCCTTCTATATTTTCATTATATACAAGCGTATGCTAAAGTAGTAAGGAAAGAAATATTTATTGAATAAAAACATTATATTCTACATAACGACGATACTCGAAAAATTAAAATGTGCGTAAAATATTGGAATTATTGTATAATACTCCTTTGAAAGATTTTTACAGTGACGTATTTAGCACAGGTTTTATACATATTAAATTCCAACTTATATGTATGGATTTATATGTATTATTTAAAACCACTTGAATAAAACAGTAATTTTATAACGATAAAATGTTTTTTAAATCAATACAGTTATTTACTTCAACAACATTGCAACCACATTCGGCGCTCCTTAGAGAAGTCATAATTTATTCTATACATCCAATAGCCTTTAATGTAATTTGTAATGTTACAAATATGAATATTTGACTAATATATTTGTACATATCTTTTGGAAGTCGCATAAACTCATTTATGGATCATTTAAAACACTTCGTATATTATTTATAAACCATTACTCTTAAAGTGACATTTTATTGCAGACCAAGCGTTGATTTGGTGACTTAGTCAATTATTATATGTCGTAAAAATTACAAATGTTGAAATAACTTCTCACAAATAAACTTGTTCATAATGCCAATATAATTCCAATATATGTTCCAAATCAATATAATTCATAAAATATCTCTTACACTACTGTTTTTCTACAATGATTACTTCTAAATCATTAATTTATTGGCTGATCGTAAACTAAGCTTACAAAAATTCACTTCCGTCTGATTATAAAAAATTAAATTTGCTAATGGCAAAACATTGTACCGTAAACGAGTTAAAAATACCACCAAGTACGATCTGCGTAATGTTATTTATTGAGATAAACCAAACGTTGATTGACAGTAAATATTGTAATTTAATAAATAAGTATAAAGAAACAGTATACTTTAACTATTATTAAATGTAAACAAACAAGAAAGCCAGAAAGCAATTATATATTTTTGTTTTAGTTTGACTATGGTTTAAGTATTGATTTTACTCAAAATATTTCTTACTTGAATTCTAAATCAATACAATTCATAAAAATATCTCTTACGCTATTGTTTTAGACAATGACTGCTTCTAAATCATTAATTTATTGGCTGATCGTTAATTTAAAAGCCTAACAAAAATATTCCGTCCGATCATTTAAAATAAAGTTTGCTATTGACAAAAGATAGTACCGTAAACGAATTCAAAAGACCAACAAATACGACCTTGTTAATGTTATTGATTGAGATAAACCAAACGACGATTCTTAGTAAATATTGTAGTTTAATAAATAGGTATAAAGAGACAGTGTATTTGAAATATTATAAAATTTAAGCAATGAGTCAAAGTTATTTCACTTAAAATATGAAATCCTATCACTCTGTTACAAATAATACATTTATCCCACGATATTACCTGCAATAACTTTAGAAATATAGTATCAGTCAATAGATAAAACAATCTCATTCTCTTTATTTTGTTGTCTTATAATTACCTCCAGTATGCAGGATACCTGTAACATATCCCTGGCTCTCGTGTATAGCTCTTTCACTTGAAATGGATACTCAAACTTAGTGAACTTAATGTATGTCTGAATATTCATAAATTTTACGAAATCTTACCCAAACTTCTACAATTTCTTCTCTTAACTTAAGTTCTATAATAGATAATGTTTATATTTTGCAATTTCCGTACGTTTTCTATGTAACCTGAACATTAATCAATATTGTTATTTATAAAAATACGAGTATAAATATTCACAATAAATTCAGTTTCGTCTAACTTCAGTTTTGGTCAATTTCATTAGGAAGGGCCTCATCCCAACGTCTTCCTGTGGCTCAGAGCAAGTGCATAAATATTTAGTAGTCTTTATGCGGAAGAGAAATATCCATAAGTACCACATATCTTGGCAATACAGCTAAGCACATTTCCCTTAATGTAGGTCTCAAGGTAGAAGCCAATCTTGTAAATAAATAAATATATTTAAGAAGACTAATTCAGGCCTGATATAAACAGAGTTATAGATAATATACAAAGTCTTCAATCCCTATTACTCCTTTTAAAGCTCTTGATTAATATTTTCTATACGAGTAATGTTTATTACTTGTGTTTTATATTTATTAAATGGTAGTTTTTTATATTTGGAAATATTATTAGAGACTCAATTCTTTAACATTTATTAATTTTATAAATATTTTTGTAATACTTTTACGTTTCATATATTACAATAATCACTTACTTCTACATATTGAGATAATACATATTTATATTTTTTATCCATATTAGTTTCTACAATTAATTGGGTCAGTATCATTTTCACTACAACCTTGTTTTACCAAAATAATTAATTAGTATTACAAAGATGAAATTATGGGTTTATAATATCTGAAATAACAAATAAATATCTTGGAATAATATCTTGCTAAATATCTTATAAAAACAGAATCTACTGCTCTCTCATATCCAGTTGTAAATATGTTTTTATCGTTTAAAATTGTTACATTTAATTTATTTAAATATAGTCAAATATTGGTGTCCACGTTTCTTAAGAACAACAATTAGGATTAGGATCTGTTTTACTTAATTTTTTATAGTGAATCTAAAGTAAAGACTGATGAAATTCAGGAATGAATAATAACCAGATATAATAATTTTCGTCCTGGATTCATTTATACTCTGGTATTTGTTAGCTAGAATGTAATTAATCAATTTATTTTTAATCCTTTTTTAAGTGTCGCCATGACGGACCTAGTAGTGAATTAGTATAAACCCTGCTGAACGTTTATTTAGTATCCGATGAGCTTTAAATAATGCTATTAAATTAAATCAATTTTAGTATACGTTGTATTTATTACAAAAAAGTTAGTACTTCGTAGATTTATTCAGACCAGTAATTTAGTCTTTTATCCTTCTTGGCGTTGGAAATTATTTAGTGAATGAAAGTCAAAATTGTTACTAATAGCGGAGATGATTTGATTTTGTAAATTTTGCAGCTTTTAAATTACAACTTAAGTAACGTAACCTATAAAGTTCTATAATAAAGGAACGTCTGCAGACGAAGGGATACATCCAAAATGCGATATTTTGGATTGTTATGTAAATAATAATATGAGAAAACCGATCAAGCAGTAAGAAAACAAATCAATGTAAAACCCTACTATATTAAAGATAGTTTTATTATTTTCCATATGACATAATGTTTTGTATATTATTACGGTTTATTATTCCCTTTCAAACTCTCCTATCACAATTTTCATTAATGCTCACTTTTTTAGTTCACATCACGCGTTTATATAACGCTTTGCTTACGTTTCAGTAAAGTTGTAATTCAACTTTGAAAGCATATAAACATGCGTGACGCAAAACAAATGATTTTCCCCGTGCAAACATTACAGCCAAATGCCACCAAAAGAAGTAGTCACTTCAATCAGGAGCGAAATCAGCCTCTCACGAGCACCCCTGGATAGTTATTGAACGAAGAAAAGTCTGTCCTAACAAAATGGCCACGATGGTTCCGCCTCTAGCGGCTACGTACCGAACGAACGTGACGTTACGTTCTGTGACGCGGCAAGAAATACATGCATACTATTATTAATCTGCAGATGTACTCTATTTAAACGGGTTATTTAAGTAAAACTAATATCCTACTAGTAATCTTTTACCACTTTAGTAACTGCTATATCTCAATTTATATTCTCTCAAGAATTTCTGCAAGGCAACAACCTTTAACGAACGGGCGAAACATTTTCCTTCTCACTCGTAGCAAGATAAATGTTATTTGGTGTAAAATAAGAATTAATTACTAAATTTAGTTGTCATAAAGCTCGGTACATAACTCATAACTATAATTTGTAAAGAAACATTATCATGTATATAAAGGGCTAGGAATGAAATTCGTTACTCATATCTGCCGAAAGCTCAAACTTCGTGTGATATATAGCATAAAGAAAAACATTGCACACTATTTTAAAATTCAGTGAAGTTTATGGAAAAGGTTTTGAAACTGTCTATTTAAAACTGCAAAAAAATTCTTCTGTGGCTGTTACTATATATAAAACAAATATACAATGAACACTAAGACAACAAACAAACCACCGTACTTGCCTCAATCATATTAACATTGTTTGCATTATTTACGTTTCTGATAGAAATTCGTTTATGTTTGACGCTAGGGGTTACAATCGGCATTATCTAAAGTGCAGGCATATTTGTGCTGATTTGCAAGCAACATAATGACATCTGTATACTTCATAAAAATAAAAGCTTTCATAGTTGTGTTACCCCATTGCATACTTATTTATTCATAATGATATGTTCTTTCACGTTTAAAAACCTTAAGAAATATTTAGTTTCATGTGAAAATAAGTTAAAGGTAAAGCTAAACTAATATTCAATATGACAGCACGATATTAAATACAACCAAAGATTCGAAATTAATCCGTCTATAATTAGCATTGTTAAAGTTAAATGGTCAGTGCACTGTTTAAAAAGTGGTCTTGACATTTTATATCAGGTAACGTAGAACTCTTATCCTGTCAAGATAAAAATTTAGATTTTGTAGAATTATTATTTCTAAAACTTTGACTCCAAGACAATAAAAAACATATGTGGTAACCTGATATTATTAATCTATATTATTGTAATGGCATCCGAGAATCAAATAAGTTTTCCTTTTATCTTAACATGTTCGTCTTATTAAAATACTGTTTTCTTCTCTGAGTCTGCTCGGAATGCAATGATAGTTAATAAATATATAATCTGAAATCCCAAAACGCAGTTATATAGCATTTTTACTTCTAAGTGAAATACGTCTCAGTGATGATTTACAGATCTACATTATCCTCTTGTTGTGTAGATACATATTGTCTGCGGTAGATTGCAGCACATGTAACGTAAACCGAGATACCCCAATTCTCCAACCTAATAAGGGAGGGGAATAGTACATGGTAGAAGTGTGACGACCTGTCCAAGGACTGGCCCTAGTACCATGGAATGCTCTAACCTTTGTGCGCATAACAGTGTCATTGCATCATTGATGTTGCTTCTAGTAACAGTAGTGGATGCACGGCAACTATACTAAGCACAAGCAGTCCCAATATCAGTCTAGATTGGTCATTAAATATGTAACATTATGTTAAATCTCATGCAAATTTACTTTGAGATATATTTTTTGAGAGATTTTTTAATCTTTTACGAATCACAAGTTATAACGAAAGTTACGTGCCAACCAGTAAAAAAGAAAGCTTTTTGTTAAAACATCAAGATGGTCGAGCAAGCATACCGCTTAGCTTAACAATCAGACATTTCTTCGTTATGTATTACTGTATTGGGAACGTAATATTTTACTACTATAGACTGGCATGTAGCTTGGCGACTACCATTTTGTCAATACCAACTTTCTGTATTGGGTCAAATTCTAGTTCTTCTGTATAAACTAGAACAAACCTGTCATGATTCGTGAAACAATATTTATATCATGAAATTCCGGCATACTACATACCGGCCCTATATATTCTACTTTTTAAATACAACTTTCTGTAATGAGTTTATATTCTCATTCTGCTAAAAAAAGCAATAGAACATTGGTGAAATAAGTTTGATATATATTTATTAAACAAATATTCCAAATTGGTTAAGTCAGTGATATTGACATGATTCATTATCATACATTATTTTTGTATAACTTTGGTGTCGAAAGGAATATTTTAATACGAAATCAATTTTACTGTCAGTTTCGATTATAATCAAAATCTACAAAAAGGTGCAATGAGAATAACTAATTATGAGTTACACTGCGTTAACGCTTCGCCTCTGGAAGTACTTAAATTATAAATTTGTCCCATTTCTTAAAAGACGTATAAATTTATAATTTATCTATATATATATATATATATATATATATATATATATATATATATATATATATATATATTGCATAACAAACATTCGCATTTATATATATATATATATATATATATATATATATAAATGCAAATGTTTGTTTGTATGTTCCGTTATAACTCTGGAACCATTGCACGAAATATCGTGAAATTTTGTACAGTGATACTACACGTTCCTGGAAGTAACATAGGCATACATACTAAAGTAACTTTGGTCCAATTTAACCCATTAGTGCCCAGGAACTTTTTTTTCTCAGATTTAGATTTTTCTTTAATATTGTAACAAATTAGTCCTATAAACACCAAATATATGTGTATTAGGCTCAGTATATACTTAAATGCTATATTATGAGGTGCCAACAAATGTGGGCACTGGGCATACATGGGTAGGGTCAAAGTTATTAAGCAATTGTTAAAAAATACAGAGTTAGTGGTTTAGGTTAGGTAAATAACCACTACAATTGTATCATATATTCTGTTTATTTTATTACAAAATATATAAAAACCATTAAGGATTAAGAAAAATTAAAAAATGTTACAAATGGCAGGACTATTTACATACATGTTGTCAAGTTCAGGAGTGAAAGTTTTCAAAGCATTTTATATGACATCCAACAAAACACTGTTTACACTTTTTCCATGTGTTCTTTCTACAGAGGCCACATCGTATTTGTGTCGGGTTAGTTTCCAGGACATGAAGACTGTTGGAAAGCCGCACACTTTCTTCAACCCGTTCTTTTCCAGTGACAGACACACGGGAAGCTCTCTGACGTTGTGGGGTATATTTCTGGAAGTATGTCTGCACAATATGTCTTATAAACGACAGTAGGTCTTTGGGATTCTATAGGTTGATATATTCTGGTCAAGTTGATCAACCCCACCCATGTAAGTGTTGTAATTTATGATACAGGCAGGCTGTTGAACATCAACTTGACGCTTTGCCACACGACACCATCTCTTGGCCTTACCCATGGGCTGTACGCCACATCTTGTTGAAGCAACAGTTACAACATTGTTGTCATTATACCTTACCAAGGTGATACCTGTTTTTTGTTCAGTAAGTTGATCGTATGAACCTCGTGATTCCTTTTTCAAAACAGTTGCTTCCTTGAGTGGGGCATTTTCAACTCGGTTAGCCTTTATTGTGCCTGTAGCATCGTGCCCCTTTTCTGACAAATAATCTAGTAGTTTTAAAGAGGTAAAAAAGTTATCCATATAAATACTGTATGTCTTATTTTGAGGCAGCTCACTAAGGATATCTATTACAACTGAACCACCCACTCCAATTTCAGGGATGGTGTTACCTGTATTCTTACCTTGGTATGGTTCAGCCTGAATCAAATACCCCAGGCGGGTACATACACACCAAACTTTGTACCCAAACCGTATAGGTTTCCCGTGTATATGCTGTTTAGCACCATGTCGTCCAAAGTATGGAACCATTGATTCGTCGATGCTTATATTTGTATCGCCAGGGTAAGCTTGAAGCCATCGTTCATTCAACATATTCCACAAAGGACGTATTTTGGCAAATTTATCTGAGACATCTAAATTTGCATTATCACAGACATGAAAATATCGAAGAATCTCTTCAAACTTGTTTCTGCTCATAGCTTTTGACACAGTGTCATGATGAGTGTCCGGAGATAATTCCCAGTACATCCTCTTCCGTGGTACAATACAATATCCACTCAGAAACAATATTGCCATGAATATGCGCATTTCTTCTATTGAAACATTAAAAGATTCATTACCACTTTGCAAGGCATAAATATTAGTACTCTCAACAACATGTTCGATAATCTCATTAGTTAAAAGTTTTTCAAACATTTCTGTTGGAGTGAAATCTTTTTCGAGCCACGAAGGCCTTTCAAATTCCCTCTCAGGCTTATTAGGAATGTCAACATTATTCCATGTTCTTTGTTTATCTGTTTTTGTCTTTTTTCTTGCATTTGACTTGTGGGAACTCGGTTTTGTTTTAATTTTTCTTTTCAAACTTGGGAGCGACTGAGATGGAAGGTATTGTGATTGATTTATATTGTTCACTTGTAAAGATTGAGAAGTGCTTGGTTCTGTAGGTATGTATTGTCTTTGTAAAGAGTCTGATTGTACCGATTTAAATGTAGACACAGTTGCTTTCGGAATTACAGTTATAGGTAATGAAGACTCGCCGCTTAGATTGTTATCAACTATGTCTTGTTCTGTACATACATCTACTTGTACAATACCATCATTTGTGAACTGTTTTGCCTTTAACTCTGCGGCTCCACGCAGTTGATTTCCTGTGAAGTGAGTGAAGTCGGTGTCGCCATCGTCACCGCTATCCTCATCACTCAATAGAGGGTTTTCAGGCGGTTGAATAAAAACATCAGCCTCCAGAAAGTCGACTTCATCGAATAAGACAGTGACTTCTTCAACGTTTAACCTGTAAAGGAGCAAAAATATTACATATCAACCATAAATTTATATCATGCAAAACAATAGTCTTGAATTCAAAGAACTCAAAACCCACTGATCAATCTTAGTTTTACGTATTAAAAAAAATAAATGAATCACATTTTTACAGTTACATAGGCCTCTATTTTTACTACCCAGTGAATCATAATTTTACCAGTTTGATTCATGTTATATACCATTAAATAATAATAAAACACCACCAGCATATATGCCCAGTGCCAACATATGTTGGCAGATTGATGAAAAAATACCCCTACTCTCTTGTGCCCACTGCCAACAAAAGTGTGCAGTTCACTTTAACTACAAATTATTCTTACAATTATTTGAATTTAAGGGCTAAACTATAAAAACATATTAGTTTAAGTCTATGTAAAAGCAAACATAACATTATGATTTTATAAGATTGTATTTGAAATATTATAGTATTACTTACCAGTTGTTTTGATCCATTGAGGTTAGAATACACAACAAAACAGAGCTGTCATTTGTAAACAACTGCCAACTACAGTACACCAGGTGCTTTAGTGAGTGCAGAGTGGCCAACCAGACATATTCCAGCACCAAATGTCCCTCGATAAATTTTTAGTGTATTGTGACGTATTTTAAAATGCAGCGCCCACAAAAGTGGGCACTGGGCACTAATGGGTTAAATAGTTTATTTCATTAATTTTTTAATTATAAATCATTGTTGATGTTAGAGTGTTTTATATTGGATTCGACAGACTGCGCTACGACACATAATACAAAGCGAACGGATACTTAACAGCTGTTAACACTTTCAGCTGAAGTTCGTCAAAGAGGCAGAAACATTTGATTACATTTAAAATTTAGAAAATTTTTATTGTAAAGTGCTTGATCGGTAGTGTAATGCAGGTTGCATAGAAGACGTCATTGCCTAATTTTAAATTCAGATTGCACCAATGATAAATAAACTATCTACTGCAATGAAAATACTATTAAACGCTATTATGAAAACAACCTTATTGTAAAAATCCGTGAATGTTTGCACATATGGTAATCGAATTTGGTTACATGGAAGGTAAATGAAAAGAGACGAAAGAAGACACTTTATGATCGAAAAGGTTTCTTTGATACATTTTCTTGAAAAACATCCCTCGAGATAGTACCTATCAGTAAAATATCAAATTCTACGGAGGGAAAACTTTGGTGCGTTGCAAAACGCCGTGTTCGTACATAAAACGTTTTAACTTTTCCTGATCTTCACTTGACCGTGAAACTAAGTAACGTGTTCTCACAACCGTCAACCAAGCCAAAGCGAAGTGTAGCGGGTTCAGCTAGTTCCTGATAATTTCCATAACTAACTTAAGCCATACGAATAGTCTATTTCTTAACATACAATAAGTATTCCTCGTTACCATGAAAACACAATTTTAAAACCTAATACCCTTGAAACATTTTTAGTACAGTTGCATATTGAGTAATTTTACTCCTAGTTGAAACGTACACAGTTAACAAGTTAACACAGTTTGTATTCCGTCTTCTTCCAAACTATCAAACACCACATCTGTACCTGTGTCGCTTTGACTGGAATATTCTTCAAATGGATAAGTCAAAACATCACATTTTTTATTCAATACGATTCAATTAGATGTCGTCTTGTTTGTACGGCTGTATATGTTGTTTGAATACTGGTGTTAAACAATAAGGCCTTGAGTTTAGATTATAGCAACTCGTTACTTTCACTTATTTACCTGTAGAACAGCAGAAGTACTATAACCTACTTATTTTACTGTATATTTAGCTGTGTGTAAGTACTGTATGGACTCCGGACACTACGCCACATGCATGTCCATTATTACCACTACCGCTGAGGTAGTATATTTGATTGAATATTTGCATAAATTAAAAACAAAACTTATCACTCTAAAAGCGATCGTTTTGCATTGTTCACAATCCAAATTTAAGTGTATTTCCTCAGACGTACTTAATTTTGGCTTTTAGACTGAACGAAAGTGTGTATAGTATTCTAGACACACTCAAAGGGGAAAAAAACGTTGCGAGTTTACAAATGTAATAATAAACGTATTTAACTGTTAAATTGGCGCCACCATTGTTTGTTGCAAAAACTGGTTCTAAGATTTCTCCCTTATGATATTATTTTGAAAAGTATTTCTTTCATTGTTTCTTTTTTAAGTTGTGTACGTCCAGTAATCCAGAGCCAATTGTTATAGTTCATATACTAAACTTGGTTTTTGAAATTTATAGGAAAGTTCATCTTAGAAAAAAATCGTCAGTTTTGCGAGATATTGTGGTGGTTGACATGGAAAATTATCAATGGGGTTAAGAATATAAAATAGTAAATTTTTCTCTGAAATTATATTTTTAAGGTATTACACACTAAATATGACACCCAGTCAAGTAATTATATGTCGATATTGTAACTAACGATTTTCTCTCAATTTTAATATTCTGACAGTGATTAAAATATTACCTACATGTTAGTATTAAGTATAAAGAGCCCAAAATAATTCTAAGAAAAGATTTCAGTTTTATATTTTGTATATCGTTCAATGCTATGTCGTTTTAATTCCACTAAACATAGCTTGGTCGACAATCGATTTCTTCCAGGTCAACCAATAAACTCAGATTGATTTTGTCATTTATAAGCTTTATGCAAACATGCGTAGGCTACTCTGCGTTGTAACTGTACTATCTGATTCTACTAGACAATGTTCTAAGAGTTTTACTAGATGTCTATGTTTAAAAGCATTAATGTTAGTGCTTCTTTATTTGGATTAAATCTTAATATGCAAAAGTTACAAGCCTTAACAGTACCTCAAGCCACTTGCCAGAAGCGAGGTTGTTTTGTCAAAAAAAGAGAGTCATCGGACATCCACTAGCCGATCATATTGGCACAGATGTTTATAAATTAACTATAGGTTTTAGCTACTTCAGATATCATTAAACTCCACATACAGGATAGTCTGAGTCGAAAATATATATTCAATGTCACCAAGCCGTGGTAGGAATGCATGTGTTATTCCCTGTAAATTGCTCACAGCTTTTCCTCAACCTTCTCCTCTATAGCATAGATTTGGGATAAATGTACATTTGCTCCATTGTCCCTAAGAAAAGACTGTTCTTCAATCTGTCCGTGATAAAGAAACTGCGGAATAACATTAGTGCGAGATAACTAGCCGCTCGATTTACCAGTTTAGTTTCCAAATTTCTGTAATATCAGCACACACAATTTCGTTTTCCACTTAACTCAAATAACTCAAATAAATATTCAATCACAAGTTGGTCCTCATTTCTGTCTCCTTTGACGTCACCAGGACGTTGGTAATGGTAGTAGCCTCCGCTACCTGTGGTCGTGGCTAACTTCCAACACAGTGTCAGTAAGAATAGGACGGAAATTATTAACAGAGGATATTATTAAGAATATTTAATAAAATTAAATATTCCATGAGGTTAATAAGTCCATGAATTTCGTTGTTACAAAGTTCATATAAAATCTAAATACATAATATAATCAATATTTAGCTGTTTTTAACCGTTGTCAATTTAATCTTTATGAAAAGATTAGTCCAATATTTGACACTGGACTTTTCGTTCTATAGCTGGAAACATGGAATTCTTATCATATCAGATACTAATATAAATTCTATAATAAGTATCTATAATTTAACTGTTCTGTTGATACATCTCTCAAGTCAGCACATTGTACACTTGAAAGATTGGGTGGAATTGAGTAAGAAAGCTTCAGTCAAATTAAATAACATATGGAGTAAGCTCTATATTTATATTACTTAAATTGCAACCGAGAATAGAATACATTTACTTTCAATATCAACCGGTTTGTCATTTTTAAATACTGTTTTATTGTCCAAATCTACTCGGCCTTCAATAATAATTAGAATTTATATAATCTGAAATCATTAAACGGTGTTATCAAGTAAATATACTGTGAAGTTCAATACGCCTAAATGAGAATTTACGGATCTACATTATTTTCTTGATGAGGAAGTGCATATTGTCTGCGGTAGATTGCGGCACACGTGACGTAACCTAAATATCTCAACTAACCAACCTAATAAGGGAGGGGAGTATTACATGGTGGCAAGGCGACAACCTGTGCAAGGACTGGCCCTAGTACTATGGAATGCTCTAACCTGGGTGCGCATAACAGTTTCACTGCAGCCATTGCTGTTGGTTCTAGTAACAGTGGTGAATGCACGGCAACTGTTTTAAGCACAGGCAGTCCCAATCCCTGCCAAGGTTGGTCATTACAAGTTTTAAAGTTAAATTTTAATAAATCTAATATAAATTTCCTTCATGACATATTTTCCGTCTGTATATTATTATCTGACGGTGATTTTAAATTTATTCCTGTGTCTGACGATTAGTTGCTTTTAATGTAACGCTTTTTTTACGATGTAGTAGATTTTTCTCTGCATATTTTTCAGACTTGGTATACTTACTCTTAATTGTCCTTTGTTTATACAAATTGCTCTAAAAGTAACGCACAAAAACAATGTCAACTTACGAAAGATAAAGGATGCTACCGATTTTGAACAATCAAAATCAAAACCAAACAGCAGTTCTTTCACAAAATAGTTTTTAAACTACAAAAGTAATAGCTGTTCTGAGCGAAGATCCTTATAGAAGCCTGTTACGTGAAAAATAATAATAATGTAAGCATATGTGTTTCTTTAATAGTTGATAATTAATTACTCAAGCAGTACCTATCGTATTAATTTATTATCTATTTGTGACACAATACTGCAAAAAGCCTTTGGCCATTTAATGGAGAAAACTTCAATGAACTGTTTTGCAGTAAATTCTGAGCTTTTTAAAGTGTAGTGGTCTAGCTAATAGTACTGCAGAAGGTTACAAATCAGTTCATCCTATTGCCTCTCTGTCTTGATCTATATGCTAATCCTAGAGATTGAGCTCTTTAATACCGAATGCCTTTTATTGCGCAGTAGTATTATTATTTACTTCTAATACATTGAATAGTTAATAAAATACCGGTAATTGTCAAAAACATTAAGCTTAAATACTTTTCAGATTGAAAAATAAGTTATTAATTTGTCATGTCAAACACATTAACAAGCAATCATCCCTAACGGAAAAATATAAGCCGTATGTTGCGTTGCACAAAGCCTGCATAAATACAAACAATGATTATGTATTAGTTATTATAACATAATGTCACCTAAAACATACTGATTAAAAATACAGGGGTCCAGAAGTGATGTTTGAAAGACACATCACAGAAATAGTAACATAAGTTTGATGAAACCTACTATTAAGGATTATCTTAATGTTATTAAAACATTTGACCTTGTCAAGCAGGACATTTTAAACTGAATTTTAATTAAGTGTAATCTTTAACTTTGCTACACACATTAGTTTAAATATGAATAGAGTATTTATTTTATTACAATATAATGGGTTTGGATAACAATCTAGTATTTTTTCAACCACGTCGTTTTTTCTGGTTCTCAGAATTTTTTTACGAAATTTTCAAAATATATAAGAATTTTGTACTTCTTATTTTGAATATAAACTTCTGAAAATATCAGTTGAGAAGTATCGGATGTCCACATGCACACTAAGTACAAACATCCGGAGGCTTCAAAAATCTATTATAAAATGGTTGAAGATTAATTTGTAATCTCGAGTTAATAATACTCAAGCTCAACTTTGTCTTCATGAGTAGATTCCTTAACTTTTTACTTTAAAATCATTCAATCTGGTTTTCATATTTTAAATTAAGGTTGCAGAACAGCCATCCCTCATTTACTCATACTCATTTACAATTTTTATAATTTCACCCTTGGTCCTACTACACCCCATTACAGTTTCTAGATTTATGTTGCCTGTTATTACGTTGTTATTATGTAAAAACTAAATAATTGTATCTGGCTTGAATTTGAAATAATACGGTTCATCTTGTATGTTAATAATCTTGACAATTTCACCATCTTTATATGAAGTAGAAGTTTTCCAAGATAATAATCTCAAAATCATTTACCATAGCACATGTTTCCATTAACTCGTGCATATCTTAATTAATTAACGATAGTGAGCTTCCTGTGTAAAATAATACCGAGTGCTTAGTATCATTTATTATAGCAGCAATGTCTGGCAAGTTACACGCTTCGTTATAGCCGTGTTTAAATTTCTCACGCCAGGCACAGATAATTATCGATCCCTTTCCACTGACAGATCTATTATTGCTTGCACCATTTATCCAAGAATAATTTTTTGCACTCATTTAAATTTTTTTTTAATCTCATTTTTGGAAACGTAGTAGTTGACCGCTTTAGAGTCTTCCCTTGTCTTGTTACCGAAGTATGGTAACAATACTTCGGTGCATGTCCTGTATTATTACAAAAATATCACTCCGACTTCGATTTTTTTACAGGTTGTTGCGGTTATGTTGACAACTGGTTTAGGGTTAATAGTTATCTGAGACCGGAGAATGTTTACCTTTCTTTTGTGCTAAAAAACTAGATCTCTGCGGCTAACGTTCAGCTTGGAACCTATTCTCCTCATAACTTAAATTATATTCGTAAATAAACAGATTCTTTAGATTAGAAAAAATATGTGGGTTTGCACAGAATGTAATTATAAGTATCACCTTTAGGCTTAATTCCAATATAATAATTTCCATTAGCTCCTCTTTGAAATTCGACACATCAACAGCCTAACATTTTGCCTTATTTTATGAGTGTAGCAACTGAACCTCTCATCGCTCCTCCGCTGCCTGGTATTAATTTCTGCCTCAAATTTCGTACTCTCATACTATTATGAGTATGAATATATATATAAAATCTAAATATTATTTAATGTAAGCTATGAACGGCTGAGAGTAACAAAGAGAAACCTCAATTCGAATCACATCCTGTACAATCCTCTTAGTTGCTGTTTGTGAGATAAAAAACCGAGTTAACACTGTACAGCCCGTCGGTTTATATATTGGCTCAGATCTGGGTTGGAGGATAAATATATAATACTTGCCTTAAAACCTGAGTGAATAAAATATACTGTACTATTACCGTGTAATAAAATGTATGACTACAATAGATTTACGGATACTATATCAAACTTAGAGTGATTTATTAAATAATAAGTGTGACGCTTTTTACGACCCATTATAAACAAAACCCGTGGTTGCTACTTTTTAATTTGTTACTATTTTATATTATATATATATTTTTTTTTTCAATTATACGTGTTTCTTTACTTACTCAGAAACATCAGATTGCAGAATGTAATGGAAGTATGAAGTATTTTGTGAGTAATACATTAACAATACTTGTACAAGTTAGAAATATCCATAACAATCAGTTACGTTTCTAAACAAACAATATGAAAAGATAAATGTGAACTAAGTTTTATATAAATAGATTATGAAATCTAAAAGTTTACTATTTTAAGTAAAAGATACTATTCGTATTAAACCTTAATCAAGAATTATCAAACTGGAAATGTTGGACCACCACAGAAGATAAGGTACCTGAGATTGTTTATAAGACTGTTTGTCTGTGTATTTGGCCTCCCGTACACATTACAGCTACAGCCGCTTCTTGTCACCTCTTTATTATCAGTTTCCTGATACAAAGCATATGTATGGTGTAACGTACTCCTCCAACCCTGTAAAATAAGTTTAATGGAAAGGATTCTCTAAAATAATATATAGTCTGTTCTATAATGTTTTGGAATTCAATAATAACTTATGGAATTCAATAATAACTTATGGAACAGAATAAATTATTAACCAATATTTTTTTGTAATTTTTGTAAAATTTGTAATTTTTTTGTAATACCAAGTTTAGTATGTTAGGCACTTTTTAGTTACACTGTACATTCAGATCTTCTACGCCTGACCAATAACCTTGTGTTTGTTCAATCGAGACTGTGACTTAAAACTATATCATATACTATTTCAGTAGGATTATCTGACTTAATTTTAGTCTGTAAATGTTTATATAAATACCGTACAACTCGTTTACACATATATGTTAAACCATAAATTACACTAAAATTTAAAAATTATCATATATCCAGCACCAATACTACTTTTTGTAATAAATTTTAAAATATTACAAACAGTTTTGAAAATAAATCTGGTTTATCATTGGATAAAGTCTTTTGAGTTCAGTCGTCAATAGCATGGTTTCTATAGAGAAAAACAATTATTGCATTGAAATGTTATTGCTTTCTGATCAAACCCTAAAAAATCAACGGTGCTGGAGGTATTTAACTGTGCCATCGTTATGTGGAATTCTCAAAATCTATCCTTTATCTCGGTCCGTTTTACAACTATTATTTACTCTACATATAAATTTTTGTTTGTTTATTCTATTAATAAGCGGGAAACACGCGTAAAAATTATTAAAAATAGATAACAGTATGTTTTACATGGTTTCTAACGTTACTTTCAAAATAATTAGTATACGAGTGTCAAATTTATAACAACATAAGAGTACAGAATGAATCAATACTGAGACACAAGATGGTTTTTGATATGAATCCTTCACAAAGGATAACTCTTAAGTTAAATATATCAATTATATTAAGTAACCATACATTACATAACGAAATTACGGATTGAAATTTTTAAATGTTGTATATCATGTTCCATTAAAAATTATATTTTGCGGATCTTTAAAATTATTATTATCTAAAATTGTAATTTTACTATTGTGCTGCTAACTGAAATTGTTCGTGCACCATGTTGTGGTATCTGTGCTGTGTATTGGTGTTACATTTGTAGATCTCCGTCTCTCGGTATAGATTTTCTGGTATACATATAGACATAATCTCCTATATTCTTAAGTTCTGAGCAATTCTTCAAAGTTTTCCAAGTTATGTGCCTTTTTATGTACATATTAGTATATTACTTATTTGAGATATACTATTATAACATGTTACAAACACACCCTTAACTAAGTTGAATTTTTCGTATCGTAAATCATTTTATATTTTTACCATATAATTGCTATATTCTGATATATATAATTTCAATAAACATTGAATCGCAAAAAGTACTTGCTCCTCCGGGACTCGAACCCGGATCTCTCACTTGCCGGGTGAATGTGCTACCATTACACCACAGAGCCCTCACTTTTTCTTTGATATCTATATTACTATATTAAGAGAGTCAGCACATCCGAGAATACCGAGACGAATGGAGACTTAAACGCTGGGTTAGGGCAGATTGAATGGAGAATTGAACGCTGGGTTAGCGCAGATCGCGCGCTAGCTCTATCGCAGAGGATCCATAAAAGAATTTATTAATCCTGGCGGTCCTTATAAGGATAATGGAAAATTATTGCATTGTCATCGGTCCTTGATACGTATGCAAAGTTTCAAATTAATCAGACTTCTGTAAATTGGTGAAAATTATGCTCAAAGATTCCGTTACATAGATACAACCGAAGCTAATAAAAGCGTGTTAAAAAGTGTTATGTACGACATACCTCATCAAGATAATTGATGTAATCACTTACACATTACAAGTTCATTTAGAAAATATACTGATTTAAAACTATTTTATTAGTTTAATTTAATAGGTCTTTAGTTTTACCTGATATTTTCATTAAAAGAAAATGCTAGCCTTTGCAGTGCGTATATACAAATGCTTAAAAAACTATTCATGTATTAAAAAATGTAATAACTTTGCATCACTTTTTAATCATTTTTAGAATAAAATTGTAATTGACATGTACATGTTATACAGCAACCAGTATAATTTTAACACCAATATCATGTTATATTCTTAAATCATTGCTCGTAATATACGTAATATAGCACTACCGTCACAGAGTAGTAAATAAACGTATCTATACCAATTAGAAAGAAAAATAGACTGCATCAGGCTTAATAAATTCCCAAGAGTAATAAAGAGACAGGTAGTGAAACATATGTGCTAAAATAAGAGTAAATAGGAACATAACGTCTCCTCCCATGAGTATTACGAGAGACAGGTAGAGATACAACTGTCCTATAGATATTTTACAACGAATGTTCACTGCCTTGACCTAAGAACCATTGTCAGAGATATATTTACTCATCAGAATTGCTATATTTCAATCATCTACGATTCATATAATTATGGTAATGATGAGAAATAACGAATTTTACCCTAAACTATTACAATTTAACCACTAGATAGCTAAACTAAAAATACTATTTTTCCAGGAGTGTTTTTTTTATGGAGTTTTAATGTGGTTTTCAGAAAAACCTTACATTAAATAAGATATTGTACGAGTGAGGTACAAATCACAGGTTTATATATTAAGGCACGAAAAGATAAACAATCAACTGATGGCGTGTGGTTGGTCGTTACCTTGCAACTGTTAACCAGAAGCAGTTGATTAGTGTGAGATAAGATCGGTTTGTGCTAAGCGTAAGTTAGGTAATTAAGGTGAAGCCAATAACAGTTAATCTATCTGATGGCATGTGGACCGGTTTATTATCTTCCTCAGTGGCAACTGCTGATTTATTGGGAGACGTACTGCAATAAATAAATAGCAATTACAACAATGCTATATTAAAATTAATTGTTTAATCAACTGTAAGAATTAGAGAACATCTTGTGTTAAAAGGAATCCTTGATAACACCATTCCATTTCACCAACACGTTCTAAGATTTTGGCGGCATTAATTAAGTATTCCATTCAAATTCATTCTCAGGCTGTAAAATCTTATCATAGAGTAAAAATGGTTTAAGACCCTGGCAATTTATTTTGACTTACCTAATTATAGAATTGTTTTTTAGTTTATCAATATTTAGTTTAATTTAAGGAAGTGACATTCTATGAAAGTGAGGTTACAAACAACGCTAGACTGTAACATGAAGAGTGTTACCTCAGACGTACAAGAATCGTTCGTACGTTTAATATATTACTTAGACATCGTATGTCAACGTACTTATTGAGACAATAACTCCGATAAGTAAAAATTGTGTAATCGGTTTTATGTTCTAATTATATAATTTTAATAAAATTCACATCCTTTGTTTAAAGGTTATTTTTGACGATGGAAGGATTGTGAAGGAAACAGGATTTTTCCGGACATTTGCCATCGTTCAGTGAAACAAGAAAACAGTAACACTACGTTTCGAGATCTGCAATCTGATCTCTTCTTCAGGTAAAGAACTAACCTAATACATAATTACAAACTAAGTTAAAATAAACAAATCTTACTAAAGCGTTGTGGCACGCCTAAGTCAGGAATCACAACCTACATGTTGTTGTCAACTTCACTAACACTAAAGACATGCACTTAATACAAAACTATACAAAACACTAATCATTAAAAGTAAACTACGGAATACAGGTCACAATGCGTCTTCACTCGTCTACTGACCACCTACGACTGACCAGAGGGACTAGCCAATGGCAATCGTGACGGCTGGCTAAAACAAGATGGTGGACATACAAGGGAAGGGGAACAGGAATGGGCCCTTTCGTTATTATTGGTTCATGCGAGATGAACTTCTTAAAACCATATTGTGACTCCGCATTGGTTTATTACAAATATCCAATATATATGGTATATATGGTATATGGTTTATATGAATATTTTTAAATACTGGCAAATATACAGTTTTAAATAAAGACCCGACTGATTCATTTGAACGCAAAGTAGCAAACACCTTAAGAAAACATAAAGAATTTTTTTTTTTTTTTTAGATAAATTTAGATCTAAATTAACTCCTCACCACTCAAAAATCCCCCATATGTATGGCCTTCCCAAAATCCACAAACCTACCATCCCTCTTCGGCCCATCGTTAGTTCTCGTGATTCACCTTGCAGGGAATTGTCTAAAGTCCTCTTGGACATCTTAACGCCATTGGTAGGAAAAACTGACTCTTTCATCAAAAATTCCAGGGATTTCGTAGAGAAGTCAAAATCCCTAAAGTTGACTGAAACTGACAAACTGGTAAGTTTTGATGTCGAAAGTCTATTTACAAATATACCAGTTCCAGAAACTCTCGGAATTATTAAATCACGTCTCAAAGAAGACCAAACATTAAAGGATAGAACTAAACTTCCCGTGCCAGTAATTATGGAACTGTTAGAACTAGGCACTCAATGCAATTATTTTGAGTTAGAGGGTAAAATTTACCGTCAAGATGAGGGGATGGCAATGGGTTCTCCACTGTCTCCTATTTTCGCCAATATCTTTATGGAGGAATTCGAGCGAAAAGCTTTGGCTTCAGCTCAGTTCAAACCGAAGATTTGGTGGAGGTATGTGGATGATACCTTTGTTATTTTTTCTCATGGAGACATTGAATTAAATAATTTTTTGAATCACATTAATAGTATTTCTCCTTCCATCCGCCTCACAATGGAAGTGGAAGTCCAAAACAAGCTTCCCTTTTTGGATGTGTGTGTATTAAGAGATAGGGATGTCCTTAAGACAACTGTTTTTCGAAAGATAACACACACAGGAAAATATTTAAATTATCAATCCAACCATCAAAAATCTGTCAAAGAAGGAGTAGCCTACTCGTTGTTTGATAGAGCAAAGAGCTTGTGCTCAGATAAAGATGGACTAAAAGAAGAATTTAAGAAAATTGAATCGGATCTCAGAAGCAATGGATACCCTCAATTAGTAATTAATAAGTGCAAACGAACCAGAAGAATCATTCCTGAGTCAGAAAAACAGATTTTTGAAAAATTTGCGTTTATGTCAATCCCTTATGTGCCGGGATTATCGGAGAAAATTAGAAGAGTAGGTAGAAAGTACAACATTAGAACCGCGTTTAAAACACACAACACTCTTAGACAAAGTCTCGTAAAAACAAAACCAAAAAATGGCACACAGGATTCCAAAAACTGTGTTTACAGTATAAAATGTAGCTGCAATAGGGAATACATAGGCGAGACAAAAAGACCACTAAACGTAAGGATAAAAGAACACAAAGAAAACACGAGAAAGGGTTTCACAGAAAAGTCAAAAATTGCACACCATTGTTGGTCCGAAGACCATCATATGAATTGGGATGAAGCCCACATAATACATCGGGAACCACATTTCTTCAAAAGGAAATTAATTGAGGCAACATACATTAAATTGGCAGACCAACCAATCAGTCAACCATCAGTCGAGATTAGGCCGCTTTGGTTGCCAATTCTAAAAAATGAACTAAAGAGAAAACCAAAAGTATCAAACGGATCGGATATTTGTAATAAACCAATGCGGAGTCACAATATGGTTTTAAGAAGTTCATCTCGCATGAACCAATAATAACGAAAGGGCCCATTCCTGTTCCCCTTCCCTTGTATGTCCGCCATCTTGTTTTAGCCAGCCGTCACGATTGCCATTGGCTAGTCCCTCTGGTCAGTCGTAGGTGGTCAGTAGACGAGTGAAGACGCATTGTGACCTGTATTCCGTAGTTTACTTTTAATGATTAGTGTTTTGTATAGTTTTGTATTAAGTGCATGTCTTTAGTGTTAGTGAAGTTGACAACAACATGTAGGTTGTGATTCCTGACTTAGGCGTGCCACAACGCTTTAGTAAGATTTGTTTATTTTAACTTAGTTTGTAATTATGTATTAGGTTAGTTCTTTACCTGAAGAAGAGATCAGATTGCAGATCTCGAAACGTAGTGTTACTGTTTTCTTGTTTCACTGAACGATGGCAAATGTCCGGAAAAATCCTGTTTCCTTCAAAATTCACATCCCTTTAAGGCGTCTTTCCTAAATATAAAACAAAATTTGTTTGATCACACTACATTACATTTCTGTTTTTTCACTAGTAAACTTAAAAAAAACTGGAATCCTACATAAAAACTGCTCCAGATAAAAATGTAATATTTTTAAATACTGTACATAGATTATATTTTCAGGGAGTAACATTTCTTATTCATAGACATTGTTTTATTTGTTAAGAAAATATTTTATTTACATCTTTTTAATTATGATTAACTAATTTCGTTAAGACAAATATATAAAATATATGGCTCTCCCTGAAATTTAAATTAAGTATAGTTGTGTACAACCCCGTAAATACAATTTGTATTTACGTCAGTAAACCATACTGTTTCTATTGATAACATCATTAGGCGGCCAATCAGAATGGATGTGGTTGTTCACATTAATTAAAATAAATAATAAACCCCTTGTAATCAGAACAGCTGCTGTATCGGACAAGACAGTAGCACCAATGCTAGGCTCCAGTCAAATGCCAAGAGTCTAAGCAACCTCAGATTATTAAGCCTAAGATCCTCATACTTTCAATTACAGATCAATACTCTAGAAGACAATGGCTCAGTATCTAGACAATGACTGAAGAGGTTCAGCCCAGCCTCCATTACTGGTACTTACCGGTATCACATTTCATTATTTCGTAAATGAGAAACACCACTTATTCTGTGTCTAAGAGATACGTAAACAAGATTCTCCAGAGTCTTGTTATTTTGAAATGCTCCAATAGGATTCAACTGAACTTTAATCTTCAATTGAACTCAAAATGAGTCTGTCTGTATGTCACATTAATATATGTCTTCTCGTATAATATTTCAAACCAGAACTAATTTATAGACTTGAAATTTATCATGAAACTTTAACTTCTACACTTACGTCAATGATCAATCCACGTCCTTATTTCAAGTCTCTATGACATTATGTTATTACCCAGACAGACAGACGAAGAGGCCCACTGTCTTTGATGTTTTCACCTAAGTACCAATAAGTAACAGTGTATTCAGATCTCTGAGATACAACGGTCAGTATGATTTCTCAAAGATGAAATTGTATGTTACCTAACAATACATATCGTCGTCTCCATGAAAACATATTGCGGGGTTTTCAAATCTTCAAATTTTTTTGTAGAAGTTTGGTGTAATGTAAATTTGTGATTCGATTACTGTGAAAGACTGGTAGTAGCTTGTGCATAATAATTCAGATGTCAACTACAATCTTTATTTTCAATCTATAAAAATTCTTCAAACCGGTAAATCGAGATTTTATATTTGTTTTCTCACACTTAGATTTTGTTGTGTTCATTGTAAAGACGGTTTTATATTATGTTGTAAACTATTATTTATTTCTTTGTGTATTGCAAATTACTTTGTCCAACAATACAAAACCAACACGGCATCGTCAGCCAAAGATCGGTACACGATCACTTCACGCGGGAAGCATGAGTTTACAGTGAACTTGATCACTTCCATGTAATTAAACTATAATGTGCAATTTTCAGATCGAAGTTATGCATAAGCAATTAAGTTTTAAATTTATACACTGTAGTCATGGTCCTTAGCTTAATTGCTAAATTAAGATCTACCAATGTTGCATTAATTTTTATTGTATATTATAACGCTCATGCATACAGTAGACTGAGTATTTAGCATAAACATATAAGTCTTTGTATACGACTGTAGGAAATAGGGTTGTTTAACTTGCCTTCTTCATTGAATAATTATGTGCTTCATAAAAAATATATTTACAAACTTTAAGAATATGTATTTAGTGACAGGTAAACTAGTAATCAATCTTTCAGTGCCCACAGTAACAAATAAACGTTATGATATATACTAAGAAGTTTAGATATCTCAAGAGCATCTAAACCATGATAGTGTTTCAGCCATCCATTATATTTAGGTATTAAGAAGGATTAATAAATCTCATAATCACGTGAGCAGAATGTATATGTCTTCTTGTCGCTTTTCTGCAACGTGAATTTTGTCCCCTCCAAGTTTCTTTTTACGATGTTTTATTTTGTTATGGAGGCCAGTAATGTTTATCTTGAGTTTACTAAAAATTTAACAATTGTAACTAAAATAAAAAAAAAAATTACTTTATCTGTCACAATTTTAAAGTAATGTTGTTATTGTTATACATTTTTATTTGGTGCTTGCAATAAATCTCAAAATCTAAGTAGGCAGGTACAAGTTTTTACAAGTAGAGCCTCCTATAGTCATCCAGCTTTCATTGCCGCACTACAACCTAAGTGGAGTATTTTTCACGATCGTATGTAGTGCTTTATATATGTGCTTTATAATGTATTGACTTGTTTGTTTGTTTTTGTGTTGTGTTATATTAACTATCTGGCGAATCCACCCATCCCAAGGCACATACTCAAGGTCGGAGGAAGAAAGTATATTAAGCCTCCAAAACATTTTACATTTTCACTTAAATATTTTACAGTACGTCTTTAAACGTAATTATTAGTCGTTATAAAGTATTCACAATGAATTTTAATATATTTAATTACATATCCATATATATATATATATATATATATATATATATATATATATATATATATATATTTCTGGAAAGGCTTGCATCCATTTGAGAGCCATTCATTCTGTTCTACTCGAAAAATGTTTTGCTCAAAGTTGAAACCCTTGACATGTTTTTGGTTATCAAGCATATCAAAGGGGGTGTTTGGTAACAAATTTACAGATATTTATACTGATAAAAGCGACAGTCACTAGCTACGTTAGCTTTAAGGCCCAGGATCCGATATCCTTGCGGACACTTCCAAACTATCCGATTTCTATCATGCTCGTTTGTTTGTAATTTTTGTTAGTTTATACGTTTTCACGTGTGATAATTATTGGTAATTTATTTTAAATTTTCCGTCAAATCTGTATATCGCGAGACATAATGAGGGATTTAAAAAGCTCTGGAACCATTAAATCAAGTTTTTCATAATGTAAACCTTAAAAACATATATAGATTAAGAAAGCCTGTAACAATTATTTAAATATAACTTAACATTTTTTTTATTTATTTACAACTATACAATTCAAGCCAGTGGAAACTGTAACATTAAGATGCTTTATATAAATGAAGAATAGAATGAATAATATATGATATCTACCATAGTCCATAAGGTCCGAGTATAATATAAGAAATTAATTTAACAATCTCTTTAAGAATTGTAATTTTACTAAACCGAAAGAGAAAAGTTATATACATTTAAAACATACCGGAAATAATGTTAGTATATCTATACATAATTTAATTATTGTACTAAAAGTTTATAAGTGCTTTAAAAATATTTTTACTGAAATATACGTTTAAAACTTATTTTATTTAAATACGACGTTATGGTATCAAAATTAAAAATAAAATTTGAGATACAGTACACTAAATTTAATAAAAGAGTAGCTTGTAAATTTACTTTCAAATTAAAACAAAATTTAAGTCTCATTTTAAACTTTACAAGAAACTTACAGACTACACATATAGTACTAGTATCTAGTTGTCAAAGTTTATACCAAAAACAGTATAGTTTACAAATGATAGAATGTGGCGTTATATATAATTCACATAATTGAATGCTAATACTTATAAAAAAATCCTGAACTATAAAAATAAAACAGTATTATTTCAGGAGCCGGTAGCTAATTTGCTTTTTGTAACTACAGAACCTGCCTAAAGGACTTTCCTACGTAAGAAATTGATCGACATCCGTACTATTCTAATACAAGTTGAAGTGAGAATGGTAAAAAATAAGAAATTATAGTTTTCCTCGCGTCAGATTAAACCATATTTGTATTTTGTTATTTACCCTATGAAAATAAAAAACTTTCTTAGCATAGCCTGAGCTTTAAAGCATATTTATTAAAACATATTTAAATTTGCATTTACGTTCAAACAGCCTTTTATTCAAAGTACTGTATTTCTAACCGACAAGCTGGATTACATAGCCTAAAATCTTATATTCAGAATGTTTTTTAATGCAATTCTTATTTTTCTGAAACTTATTTTTACTTTGATGTTTTTATATTTACATTCCATATCATTATTAAAATTCGCCTTGAACATTTATTATACAGGTATAAAGATCTACATTTTCTCTCTTTTTGAGAATTTATATGGACTGCATATTGACCCTTACAATAATAATTAGTCTATAATATCTAAACAAACAATAATTATTCCTCGTTACCATGAAAACACAATTTAAAAACCTAGTACTCTTGAAAAAGTGTCAATACAGTGGCATCATGAGTAATTTCGCTTTACGTTGTTCAGAGTTCATATTCAGTCTTCTACCGACCTATGACCCGAACACCACGGCTGAACCTCTGTCGCTTTGGCTGGAATATTCTTCAAATGGATAAGTCAAAACATCACATTTTTTATTGAATACGATTCACTTAGATGTTGTCTTGTATATATGGCTGTATATTTTGTCTGAATATTGGTTTTAAACAATTAAGCCTTGAGTTCAGATTGTTGCAACTCATGACTTTGACTTATTTACCTGTAGTACAGCAGAAGTACTATAACCTACTTATTTTACTGTATATTAGCTGTATGGGCACCAGCCACTACTCCACATACATGTCCATTATTATCACTACCGCTGTGACAGTACATTTTATTAAATATTTGCATAAATTAAAAACACAACGTATTACTCTTCAATGGTTATATACGCGATTGTTTTGCATCGTTCATCATCAAAATGTATATGTATATCCTCAAGACGTTCTTAATTTTGGCTTTTTACACTGAACGAAAGAGTGTATAGTGACGTAGACACACGCAAAGGGAGAGAAAAACGTTTCAAGTTTACAAATGTAATTATAAACGTATTTAACTGTTAAATTGGCGCCACCATTGCTTGTTGTCAGAACCTATTCAAAAGTTTTTCCCTTATGATATTTACTTTGAAAAGGATTCATTCCCTTTTTTATTGTTTTAAGTGGTGTATGTTAAGTATTCTAGAGCCAACTGTTATAGTTCTAATACTCAACCTGGTTCTTGAATTTTTTGGAGTCTTGGAAAAAAAAATTTCTAGGAGTTGTGGTAATGATCGACATAGAAAATTATCAGTGGTGTTAAACATATGAAACAATTATTAAATAATAATAATTAATTGGTTTACTTCACGTACATAACTTGGATCTTGAAATTTATGAGATACAAGCGGGCCCGGCGCGCTTTGCTGCGCATTTCAATAATTTTTTGCAAAAGTTGCCCGCGGCTTCGCACGCAATTTCCCGTTGAAAACAGTACACTATATTCACTTATTCTTTTTCTATCACATTCTAAACATTGCTGAGATAATTGATAGTCGTTCCATCGTGAGCCTCTTGGGCGTATTATGAAGGTATGTACCATATTCCTGCCTCTATCTAGCTGTTACCCACGGCTTCGCACGCAAATCTTAAGAACCGAAGTCCTTATATTACTTAGTAAATTTTTTTTTTACTATAATAAATTTTAGATTAAATTAGTTATATCTCCGATGCCACGATTGAGCTTGCTTTGTTGTCTCGATCGAGAGAATATGTACACACGGAGTTTTGAGAACCATACTTCTGTCAAAAAAAACAACTAAGGTTGATTTTATAACATTCTTTATATTTGTAGCCAACGTAAGATAGTAATTATGATATCTGCATTACTCTTCTGATCAAGCATGAGCATGGTTTATATTAAATAAATATTGCAGTTAAAGGTGAATTTTTACGTCAAATTTGAATTGTATTATCTGGATAGTAAAGTCTATGTTTAACAGTGATTGCAAAAACAGTTTAAACAAAATTTGTCGTTTCTCTTAAGCTTACTCTATGCTTTAAAACTATAAGTGTAATATATGTTTACAAAGAACAGCTGATTAAAAATTTAAAAAGACGTTAACATATGTTTGCTGCAATGCATTTCTTATGGGTATTTCTGTAACCAGTGGGGCGGAATCCTGAATCGGGAAAGGGATGGGCATAGCTTATAAACCTTCTCCGTGGAAAAATACATATACGTACAAATTTTCATCATGATCGGTCCAATAGTTCACGATTCCATAAAGGACAAACATACAAACATTCATTTTTATATATATAGATTTCATGTTAGAAAAACATAATCGTCAGTTTGGCGAGTTGCAGTTCAATAGGGTTAAAAATATGAAATAATTATTTTTTCATAAAATTATATTTTTTAAGCTTTACACACTAAAACTAACTCCCAGACAAGTAAATATATTTTACATTATATTTAGACATTTTACCTAACGATTTTCCCTCCCTTTTAATTGCCTGACAGTGATTAAAATATTACCTAAATGTTAGTATAAAGTATAAAGATCAGAAAAATTTTTAAGGAAAGATACCCGCTTGATATTTTGTATCCATTTTGATGCTGCATAGTTTTGATTCTTACAAAAGTAGCGTGGTTGACAATCGATTTGTTTCAGGTCAACCAGTAAACTCGGATTGATTGTGTCATTTATAAGCTTTATATGAACACGCATAGGTCACCCTGCATTGTAACTGTACTATCTGATTGAACTAGACAATGTGGGAGCTGTACTAAATGTTTATATTTACAAGCATTGATCTTAGTTCTTTCCTACATGGATTAAATCTAAATATACAAAAAATCATGGTGGAATTACATTAGTGCGAGAAAACTACCCGCTAATAGTGATCCACGACTTGACTCCCGAGGCTATGATGGCGTACTGACAAGGTTAGGTGCATTTACTGGTTAAGTTTTCAAATCTCCTTTGATATCAGCAGACACAACTTCGTTTTCCACTGCTGGAACTTAAATAAATATTCGAGCGCAAATATATTCTTGTTATGTCTTCATTGACGTCATCAATGTATTGCCTCCATAAAGACCTCCAGGGTGATGGGAAAGGTAGTACCTGTGTGTCCTCTACCTGTGACCGTGGGTTCACTTCCAACACAACAACAGTGAGAACAGGACGGAAATTATTAACGGAAAATATTAAGAAAATGTTATAAAAATAAAGATTCTATGAGGTTAATAAATTTATGGATTTCATTGTTAGAAAGTTTCTATATAAACTAAATTATAAGGGTTTCAATATATAGTCATTATTAACCGCTGTGAATTTAATTTTTATTAAAAGGTAAGTTCATTGTTTATCATTGTTCTTAAAGTTTAATATATTGTGAACGTAGAAGTCTTATCCTATCAGATCCTAATAATATTAAATAAAACTTATCTTTAATAATATTGACACATTTTTCAAGTCAGCACATTGTGCACTTGAAAGATTGGGTGCAATTAGGAGTGTACTTCAAGATAGAATTGAACTAAATAAGGAGTAACCTCTATATTTATAAAACTTAAATTGCAACCGAGAATAGAATATATTTCCTTTTCATATCAACCGGTGTGTCAAATAAAAATATTGTTTTCTTGTCATAATTTACTTGAACTACAATAATAATTATACATTATGTATTCTGAAAACATTAAACGCGTTTATCAAGTATTAAGCGTTCAATACAGTTCAAGACGTCTAGTGAGAATTTACGGATCTAAATTATTCTCTTGTCGCAGAAGTGCATATTGTGTGCGATGGATAGCAGCACACGTGACGTAAACTAAATATCTCAAATAATCAACCTAATAAGGGAGGGGAGTATTACATGGTAGAAGGGCGCCGACCTGCCCAAGGACTGGCCCTAGTATCACGTAATGCTCTAACCTGGGTGCGCATAACAGTTTCACTGCAGCCATTGCTGTTGGTTCTGGTAACAGTTGTGGAGGCACGGCAACTGTTTTAAGCACAGGCAGTCCCAATCCCTGCCAAGGTTGGTTATTAGAATTTTTATAAGTTACACTTTTAATGGATCTTATATACATTTCCTTCGTTACATATTTTCTGTCTGTATTAATTTTACACCACTACAATATTATCTATAAAATATTATCTAAGCATTAGTTTAATAATTAACTCATTATATTTTGATTATTAATAAGAAATAATGTTTCAGCATGCTATATTACTTATCCTCAATGCGAGATGACACAATACTGTAAGTATTAGCGACATTTAGGTGTAAATTTAATGCCATTCTGAAACTACAGTTTTAGTCAAATCTCAAGACTCTTTTGTAAGGTATTATAAATAAACCATTCTACTGATTGATGTCATACTTGTAATTCGAGAGTTTTGTTCTGATTATTTTCAGGTGGCTTCGGTCCTGCGTTGGCATGATGTCCCCTCTTTGACATTATCACGTAACACGTCTCCACGTGTGTTGCAAAACACACAAAGTATGAATGATGATTGAATATAAAAGTGTGAAAGTGTGCGTGCGTGAAGAACTACATTTAAATACAACACTAATTCTCCACTACACAACATATTAAGGTAACTAAATTTATCTGCTAATATTGGACTTAAGTTTACATATTTGTCCGTGAATGTACTTAATAATAAAAATATTTATTTAATTAAAGTATATTTTTATAATTATATTGGTTTTGGGAAATGTATGGTTTACCATGATACACTATTACATGCTGTCTTTTTGATTGTTACAGGGTGATGCGGCCAATGCGGCAGGAAGTCGCCCCACTCACACTAATACACACACGACACATATTCTAGGTAATTTATTGGTCAACTTAAAATATTTAAATCAATTTGTTTAAAACTGTTGTTTCAGAATGGCATACTTATACTCATTGGTTTAGTCTATGTTTACATGATAATAGTTAATAATTTTAATATAATTAAAATTACTCATGACAGTAGTAATAATTTAGTAAATTAGATTGTAATATAAATGTGAATCGCTACCATAAATGAATCGCACAGTCTTCCATACTTCACTTGTAAACAAATGACGTGTTTGGTTTATCTTATTGCCTATTAACTTAGTATACATGAAAGTATTGTAAAATCGCAATGATTCAGTCAGCAGGTTTTTTGTAATTCCTATTTTGGAATTAGGTTCAGTGTCAAATTAGGGCTCGAAACAAGTGTGTTAGTTTATGTCTTACAATAATAGTGTATGTGAGTGCGCGTTTTCAAACTTGTTACTATAAATCATAGGGATCCGGAAAGTTAAATCAAAATAGAAATTATGCTATATATATATATATATATATATATATATATATATATATATATATATATATATTTTCCATGCACACTATTAGATTAATCGTATTCTAGGAGCAATCTAGATAGCACATAGATATAACACAGCAAAGCTGACACTTTGTTTCCAATTAAGATAAAATGCAATGCATACCATTTTAGTATTGTATTTTAAATTATGTTGAACCATCAACTATTTAAATATAAAATAAAGTTTTAACTTCATATAATAAAAATTTTCTTTGATTGGAATCCGGACATTTTGTACACAATTTCCAACTTACGTTCTTGTCTGCATTTTTAACGTGCATGCATCTATGAATGTTCGATAGCAAAAATATATATTTTATTTTATGTGAATATATTTATTATTTTATTTAAGAACTTAAGCATAATCAACAAAGCTGAAATTCACAAATTTAAAATTACTGAAATACTTTTTTATTCCTGCATATTCTTAATTTAAAAAATTAGGTAGACATTGGCTGAAATAAATTTATGTAATAAACATTAAACAATTATGTCTAACTATTGGAATTTTTGAACAACCGGTCATTGAAGTAAACTTTTAACTTCTACTCACACAATGTCACTCACGATCATAGATTTTAGTCCAGATATGTAATTTATTTTTCTAAAATTTGAACGCTCGCATTCACGAAATCCTAATGTGATTGCAAACATAAATATATTGAAAGATATTTTAATGAAAATGTTAGCATGAAAGAGAAATTCCACCGTTTAAAAAGGTTCGATTAAATAACATTGTTAAAAAATTCATCCAAGTTACGGTAGTTATTAGCATACGTTATATTGCTGTACCGTTATTATAGTACATATGTTATATTACTTTGGAGGTATTACTCCTATCTTGACAGATAATGCCTCCAAATCAACTTTTATTTTCTTTAAAGCAATGCTAGGTTCTATACGCCCTTTCAGTATGTACAGTTAATGTGCAAAGTTTTAGGAGTAAAACAACTGAGCTTGAAGTGCTTTGTGATAGCAATGAACTTGATATCTTGTGTGTAGTTGAACATTGGATGACCAGGGATGAACTGTTGTATTATTCCAGTCTTTCTGATCTGGACTTGTCTGCTTACTTCTGTCGCCAAACTCCTAGGGGTGGTGCAGCGGTATATGTTAGAAATTCTCTTAAATGTACGCCACTGGACCTTGAACGCTACAGTGAAGTGCAGCAAGCCGAATTTGCTGATACTATTGTAAATAAAGTCTCGCTCGTGGTTTTAGCCATGTATCGTTCACACCCCTTGGACAGGTTGCAAGATTCCTCTACTTGCTTGAGTTGTGTCTTGGATTTTTGGTCACACTGGGCCTCTCAGTAGTTATTGGGTGTGACCACAACATTAATTTATGTCTTAACTCGGATGATGCTCAAGACTTTTTAAATCTACAACGTGGTTTTAATTTTTATAGTAGTGTTTCCGAGCCTACACGAGGTGCTGCCTCCCTGGACTCATTTTTAACTAATATTGATAAGTGGAGCTATGATGTATTGATAAGTGAATCTCAGATCGCTGACCATAAACATGTTTTTTTCACCCTCAAGCATTGGAGGCCACAGGTCATAGATTCAGCAAGCGGTCCGTCGATTAAGACTGTAACCATTATATCTTTCAATGATACAAATTTCCAGTGGTTTGTGGAAACCGTCGCAGTCCAGGTCAGTTCCTGGCATGAACTTGCTCTATGCTTTCCTGCAGAAGCTGCATTTACTAGTTTTTTTTCTTAGCTTTAAGAAGACATTTGATACTTGTTTTCCTGTGAAGCTGAAAAAACGTAGTCCTACGGGAGGGAAAAATGGAAAAAGGCATTTGGCCCGATCTGCAAACCGGTAGACACCGGATTTAGCTGACCTCATTGGCATAGTGTGTGATATGTCTAAGAGTAGGTCCAATCTGAAACCTTGGGTGCAACATCTGAGGAGGGAATACCGTGCTAAGGTTATGGAGGCCAAACAGGCTGCCGTGGGAAACTTTATTGCACAGTCTCAAAATCCATGCAAGGCAGCCTGGGACTATATAAATAGGAGTAAGCACCGAGTGTCTGCCCCTGACACCAATTTTGCCACAGCAGAAGTCTTCAATGAATATTTTCTTAACTCTGCCAAGGATCTTTTTAACTCTAGTCATTTGTCTCTGGTAACTCTCCCTAGTGGGAATGGGGACGCATATCTAAGTTCGGTCCCTGTGGTACCTTTTAATTTTGCGTGGAAGCTAGTTGCCGTGGAAGAAGTAATAAAAGTAGTGCATGGTTTTAAGAGTTCCAAGAGTAAAGACATCTATGACATGTCTGTGGATGTGTTAAGAAGGGTTATTTATAGTATAGCTCCTGCTATTTTGAGAAGAGAACTTTTTATTTTATTTTGTTAATTTAAACCATTTTGGAGAAGTATACATTTTTAGTTTCAATTTAATTTTAATCCTTTTTTAATCATACTCTTAATTAGATTTGATCGATTGTGAGAAGTTTTTTGAAGAAAATCAAATCTAAAGTTTGTAAACTTTGTTAATTTTTTGGGTGAACTTTAATTCGGAATAAATCAAGTATTTCCGAAAAGTTGTTTTGATTTATAAAGTATTAGCTCCAAACTAATATAACATATGTACTATAATAACGGAACCATAAATTGCGCCAATCTGCTATTTATTTTTAAGCATAAACTTGTACAACAGGTTATTTACAGGAAAGAACTTGTAAACTTGCATAAACTTGTCGGATTCCTGTAAGTGTGTATAACTTGTATAAGACTTGTGTAAGACTTGTATAAACTTGAAAATTGTGTATAAACCTGCATAATCTTGTGTAGTGTGTAAGACTTAGGACTTAGAACAGTATTGTGTTTCTAGAATATTGGATTTATTTTTAAGTAAATTATATTAAAAATAAAATGGAGCTAGCGCATGTGGATCTGTTGCTCAAAAAGGAATTAATATTTTAAATAAATTTTAGGGGCGGAAATGCTTCTGAAAGCGACACCGTCCAGAATCTTAGAAAAATGTTGAGGTCCCTTTTGAAATTAAATATCAGGGCCAATGCTGGTAATCTGAAAGGGCGTATAGAACCTAGCATTGCTTTAAAGGAAACAAAAGTTGATTTGAAGGCATTATCTGTCAAGATAGGAAACTTGTCCGAGGAAAAGTCGACAGGCGATTATTTGAGACTAGTGTGTAGGCACAAACATCTCACTGTGAGATTTGATGTGTTATGTGAGTTGTATAAGTGGGAAGGAGCGTCTGAAACCTTAATTTCAAAACTTAAGGATGGTTTGATTGAAATTAAGGCAAAATTAGGAAAACTTGGCGTAAGCGAGGAGGAAATAGTTAATTTTGAAACTAGTCTTTTAAATACAAGCCTGGAGGAGGAGGAAGTCGAAGAGATCAGCAAGCCCGTGGTTCAAACGAGAAATGAGGATATTTTAGGTTTGAGTCTTCCCCCAGGGGATACATGTAGAAGGGAGTTTTGCAAAATTGACAAATCCCCTAGAGCGATTTAAAAAAATGTTAAACCCACAGACGGACTAAATGTTGCAGAATTGTTGAGTTACATCGAAATAATGTTAAAAATTAAGGGTGAAACCACCTTAAGTGATAGTGAGATCATAAATGAAGGGCTCAGGGGAAGAAGGGGGCAAGTCAATTTTTTTTTTTTTTAGTTTGCTATACCAGCGGATAGGTCAGATAAGTAGCTACCTCGTGTTAAAATTATACAGGAGAAGAAAGAGGCTAGTTAGTTTAAAATCGTATTTTAAAAAAATATCCGTACAGGTTATAAAGGAGGTAAGTCTGAGCGCTTCAGGCTAAGAAGGGGGCAAGTCAGCTGGCGAAGTAAAACAGGAAATCGTCTGCAGGCTTTTTCGTATCTGTAATATTGATTGTTCTCCAGTATTGATCCGTCAGTGTAGTTGATTTTGAGGTTATGTTTTAATGTTCTGCTGTTGTAATAGTGTTCTTTGCAGTTTTAAAATCTTTTGTGGTGAATAATGGAGAGTGAAAGTGAGTTATGAAGAGCATAGTGCAGTGAATGAAGTGAAAAATACGAAGAAGAGAAAACAATTTGGACGTTTAAGTGATGCGAATAAGAAGTTGAACCTTCAGAGCCATACTCCAGGGCCTGATTACCAATGTAAACATCTCAAATGCTTTGAAAATGTCCCACAACATTGCCGGAAAAGTATTGTTGTTGAATTTTAATTTTAATGAATTCTGTTGACGAACAAAATACTTATCTTTGTGGGCTTATTTCTGTGCAACAAATACAAAACAGGCGCCCTCGTTTAGCTGAAGATGAAGCTAATTTTCGTGATGCAACCTACATTCTTACAGAGTCAGATTTTGGTTGTGTGATGAAACAGTAAGGAAGTACAGGTTTGCCAGCAAGCATTTCGTTCAATTCACGGAATTGGAAAGAAAAAACAACAAATCCTCCAAAGAGGGTCTTAAAAAAAAGAAGGTAAGGCACCCCGAGACGGTCGAGGTAAGCACAATGTAAGGCCTAATAAACTTTCAGAAGAAGCCAAAAACAGCTATAGTAGAACATATAGGGTCTTTCAAGGGCAGAAAAGGCCACTACAACCTGTCACAGTCCAACAAAATATATTTACCAGAAGAATTAAAACATAAAAAAAATGTTTGATATGTTCTGTATTAAGCATGAAAATATAAAAGTGTCCTATGAAACATACCGTACAATTTTCTCCACAGAATTTAATATATCATTTGGCTATCCCCGCATGGACACTTGTGGCACATGCGATGTGTACATTGAAAAATCAAAAATCTTAGAAGCAGAAAAATTACATTTAAATGTAAATACAGACACCGATCAAATAGAGCAAAAGGATACTGAACTAAAACGCTTGCGTATTGAGAACACAGTTCATAAGAAAAAAAAGCTGAAAGGTTCTATGAACGAAAAAAGGATTGCAAAAGCTCATTAGCAGAAAAAAATGAAGACCTTGAGGCAATTTGCTTTGATTTCCAGAAAAAAATCTGCCAGTCCCCCAACTTGTCGACAAATGATGTGTACTATAGACACCAGCTGTCAGTTTATACCTTTAACATTCACATTTTATCCACTGGAACCAGCGTTTTTTATACGTATCCACAGACTGTTGGTAGCAAAGGCAGTGACGAGGTTTGCTCCATGATTCACGATTTTGTATATAACTTTCTAGATCCCAATGTTAGACGACTGCGCATTTTTTGCGATTCATGTGGAGGGCAAAACAAGAACTGGAATGTTTTTAGATTCCTTCACCAACTGGTACATGAGCAACACAGATTTGATGAAATCATTGTTTGTTTCCCCATAAGAGGTCACTCCTACATGGAGACAGATAAGAATATGGGAGTTTATTAAGCAAAAGACTAGAGTCGAGCTACCAAGCCAATGGGCAGATGTGTTCAGGCAAGCCAGGGTTAAGCCTCGACCCTTTGACGTTGTAGAAGTAAAGCAATCAATGTTTCGGAACTGGTCTGGACTTCTCAATAGCATGTATGTTAACAAGTGCCCTTCAAATCCAGGCCAATAAGAGAACTTAAGATAACTGGAACTCATCCTCGTTTCATCTTTCATCGAAGCTCCTACAGTGGGCATTTTGATTCTGCAGTGGTTTGTAACCGACAAGTGAAAAAACGAAGGAACTTGGCAGACAACGAATTCATTCTTCCAGATTATCTATATGAAGGTAGGTCTTATAACGTTATTAATTTAAGAAGCTTAGTATTAGAATAAGTGTTTGAGTGAAGGCTCTAATGTTATCGTGCTTTAATCAACAAAACGACAATAATATTCTATTTAACACAGTATTATTTTTATTTTTTTATGAACTGTATTTTTTTCTATGTTCTTGTAATAAGGAATTATAAAGAGTAGGATATGGAGAGGGAGGGATAATTTAGAAAACATTCTGAACCACTCATTTGATTTTTCAATGTAAATGGTTAGTGTTAAATTAAAATTGTATAAAATAAAAATAGTGTAATTAATTGTATTTCATTTATATAAATTGAATTTTAATTAATTTACATCTCTACATTACAGTTTTTGTTACATTTTATAGATTTGATACCGATACCCAAGGCAAAGTATGAAGATGTGAAGCACTTGTCCAGGTTCTGCGAAAGAGAAGCTAGAGAGTACTTAGAAAACTTGCCATACAAGTAGAGAAGCTGAGAAAGTTGCAGAAATGTCATGAATATTTAGTTTGTATTAGTTTTTTTAACAATTAAAACAGGTGTTAACAAAAAATCACTTTGTGTAGTAGATGACTTAACTCTTTTTTTCCCTGGACATCCATTTATTTTCTATGACTTACCCCCTTTATAACGTGTAAATATGGAGTTTATAAACAATTTATGTTATTTTTAAAAAAATCAAGGAAGGTAAGACAATCTAACCTATAAAATTTTGTAGATTTAAGATAAAACTGTATAAAGAATCTAAAAAAATTAAGAACAGAAAACTCAAATTTTATATAGAGATTTCGATCTTAAAAACTTAAAAATCAGTTTCCTGTAAAATCTACAAAAACTGACTTGCCCCCTTCTTCCCCTGAGCCCTTCAAATATGAGTTTAGGTTATGCCACTGGTCCACTTTACAATAAAATGCTTCAATTTAAGGTAAATGCTAATAATTTTAGTGAAGTACACAAAGGACTATTAGATTACTTTGTTCCATTTGGTCATAGAGAAGCCTTGAAGAGGGATTTAGTAACTAGATCACAAAAACCTGACGAAAAACTGAGCAGTTATATTTTAAACGTAAAACAAAATGCGAAATTGTTATTGTGTGATTATTCTGAGGGTGAACTAACGGAATTGATAAAATTAGGTATCTCACCTCAAGTAAGCGCCAGACTAGTATTATGTACAAATCCGAAAAATTTTGCCGACCTTGACAATTTATGTATATATGAGCAGAATGTAGCCTATGAAGAAGTGAAGGTGTGTGAAGAACGTAAAGTTTGCAAATTGGACTTTGTTCAGAAGAGTAATGTAAACTTAACTGCAAACTCGAATGTAAACAATCCCATGATGGTAAAGAAAGCAATAATAAAATGTTTCATTTGTAATAAACCGGGACATATCGCTAGGGATTGTTTTAAAAATATTCAGAGAGCACAGATACCTAGATTCGAAAAATCTGCGGTCTCAAAAAACTTGTAAATAGCGGAGAATTCCAAGAAGGTAGTCCGAGAGTGGAATCTCCCCGGTCACGTCCCACTGTAATTAAAAATAATTATAATTATAGAAGTGGTCGAGAAAAAATGAGGGAAAGGGATAAGAATAATGTGAGAAATTCCTGTATGAATGTAAAAAGGGCCGGATGTAGCCAAGCATCAACGACCCTGTCCGTTGTAAAAGTGTTTGTTGGTAAGGGTACATACCATAACGTGTTATTGGACACGGGAGGCGGAGTGAACCTGATAAGTGAAAGTATTTATGACTCATTAGTAAAGAAAGGACTGGCCAGTATGCTTGAACATACTGATATTAAATGTTTGTCGGCAGATAACAATGAAATATTGATCCTGGGTAAATGTGTTGTAAAAATAAAGATAGCATGTTTTTCTTGGAAGGTTCAATTTTTAGTTTCGAATAATTCTGGGTTCGAATTTTATAAAAGGGACTGGCATGGTTGTGGATTTAAATCAGGATATGTGTTGGTTTAAGTTTAAACCAGAAGTTACAATCGAGTTATTCCAAAACAATACAATCCTTATAAATAATGTGAACCAGAGTATTGTTATAGGGTGCAATAAGGCAAAGGAGGGTATTTTAAAAATTATTAACGAATTCCCTCAAGTTTTTACCCATAAAATAGGACAAGCTATTGACTTCGAAATTGACCTAGAAGTCAACGACCACGAGCCAGTAAGATTGAAGCCGTATCCGCTATCCCCCCCCCAAGCTCCAAGAATTAAGAAAACTTTTAGATGAACTGTTGGCACAGAATATAATTAGACCAAGTGTGTAAAATTATGCCAGCCCCGCATTCTTAGTAACCAAACCGGGAAGTGATAAATCTAAAATGGTACTTAATTACTCAAAATTAAATAGTAAGTTGAAGAGAGTGGAACATCCAATTGGAGACGTATATGAATCATACCACTACCTACAGGGATGTACTTATTTTTCAAACTTGGATTTGAGTAATTCGTTATATCAATTAAAACTTACGGAAAAAAGCAAGCATTTAACTGGTTTTGTTACACCTTTCGAATCATATGAATTCAACCGTGTACCGTATGGGTTACACTTGGAAAGCGGAACAATGAGCCGCTTATTAAACAAAGTGTTGCAAGGTGTAAAGTTTCAGTATGCTTTAAATTATGTAGATGACATAATAATATTTAGCAAAAGTTTACCAGAACATATAGAACATGTCAGAGATGTTGTGGAGAGGCTGGCCAAACATGGACTTACGGTTAACCCGAATAAGATGAGCTTTGCATGTAAAGAGATCAAGTGTTTAGGACACCTAATCTCTAAGGACCAGATAAGAGTCGACCCGGATAGAACTTCTGCGGACTACGGTACATTGCATATGGCTATTTATATTCCATCAAGATGTCGATTAAAATAAAAACGTGTCTATTTAATCTATCTCACCAGTAATTCTATTACAAATGGAAAATGTTTTAAATTAATAGAGTTTACGTGTTTATAGCAGTACCTAAACCATGATTAGTCTCAAGAATGTCTTTCTTACGTATCCTTGACAAAGGATCCAGAGTCTCAAAGCATCTCTCTGTTTTGTATGTGGATATTAAATTATATCTCAGGCTACTTCAAAGTAGTCGAATACCAAACTTGGTACATATTAACCTGAGGGCTGGAGAAGTGGTTAATGACAAAGGCACTGTTTTGAATACATGGTGTGAATTTTTCATTAATGCATAAAATAATAAAATTAGTTTTTAAGCGTCAATATTACACGGCGCAAGATATAAGAAAACTTCAAATGTAAAAAAATGGTCTGTAATAGAATTTAAAATTATTTACTTTGCAACATACTCGTAGGTTGCTACTAAAAATCTTTTGACTCTTTAAAAATCTTTTAAAAACGTATGATGTCGATTTTGATAAATATGTGTCTATGCAATGTATCTAACTGTTAATTCATTAAAAAGGAATAATATTCATAACTAATAAATGTTTCCACTGTATATAACAGTACTTCTTGGATACTGAACTTACGGTTGGGAAAGTTTTACGACATAAGAGGGCAAGATAAATCAATAATGCTTAATCATAAGATTGACTTGTTTACGTATCCTTGACAAAGGATCTAGAGTATCAAGGAGTCCTTCACTGTTTAGTGTGTTGATATGGAATTCTCTCTCAAGCTACATCAAAGTACTCGAAATGGGAACTTTGTACATATTAGTTTGCTATACATTTTGTTAGTTGTCGGTTACACAAACAGACAGACAAGAAATTGCCTCCAAAGATTACGTTTAGCCAAATGGTAGGTTAGGACATTCACCATCATCGAACATGTTTTTGTCTAAGTAGTAAAAAATTGTCATTAATATATATTACATAGCTATGTTCAAATAATAAAACTTACTGTAAACTAAGAAGTTGCGTGCGCAACGCAAGGATGCACTGAAATGAAATCTTGTCCCCCAACATTTGACATGGACTAATTATATAAATTGTGTGCAATTATTTACAAATTTATTATTCTTCTACTTCATCATTCTCATCATGGTTATCCATAAGATCTATGAAGAAATATTCGCGATTGCTAAGAAACATCTCATTGGGAGTCATACAATATTACTGAACTCAGTTTTCCTATAGTAGAAATGAAGCAGATAGACAGAGAGGCAGAAAATAGTTTTTTTTTATGAACAATAGTGAAAGTTTTAACTGAAGGTCAGCTAAAAATGTATGCTTACAAGGATTTTTGTAAGAAACTTACATGGCACAATCTATTTAATGTACATTTCATGGAATTATATTTGACAATATTTCATTATTCTTATAAATACTTGGAAAACTTCTCTTCAAATTACGATGGAAATCTTGAAACAAACCTTCATTAGTTGTAATATTTAAGTACTTTTTAATACACAAGATGTTTCTAAACATTGAGTATATTAAAACTCACAACTGATATCTGTAAATGTTTTAAAATTATAATTCGTGACATTTTTAGGACATTATGGAGCCTCAGTTTTAAAACGTGACAGTTTTAAAATGGAGCCTCTATTAGTATAGGTTTGAATTATTTTGGTCTCAAATATAAATGAATATTTATACAGACAAGTTTAAAATTATATTGATTTACTTTCTGAATTATTTGCAGAAAACATATTAAAGGAGGACACATATTTAAGGATGTGTTTTTAAAATAATTGATTTAATTATAACTGTAAGAATCTTGTAATTTCTTAATATTTCACTTTTAAGATAGCGGATAGTTAAAATTTAAATTTAATATTACTTAATCTTAGCCCAGAGGTATTGTGCACATTGAAAATAATAAATTCGATCAATTCAAATTTACGGTTTACATTTCTTTAATAAATTTTCGGGATATTGAGTTAGGCATATTCGTATCAATCTAAATTACAAATGAAGTGACTAGATATGAGAGGACAATATAAATTTGATATAATTTTGTATTTTAAAAGTGTTATGTAGTATTAAACGCTCACAAAAATACAGCGAATTGAGGGAATTCTTGACCTTCAAAATAAGAATAGTAAAAGATATAATCTTGCCAAATTTCACCATTTTAGACTAATTCATTCAAATTGCGATTCATTTGAGGAAAAGATAGATAGACAGACTTTGATGTTCTTTATGAATTTTAAAATACGCTTTGATATAATTAGAGATAGGTACACCAATTAATAAATAAAATTAGGAATAAAATTTATTTAATTAAATTACGAAAACAGAGTTTATCAATATATCGTATCAAGTTCTTCTAGATTCAAGTATCTAAGAGAATCTATGGAAATGTATCTAAAATAAACTGAACGTTTCATCGTAACGAAAGTCATCAACGTCAGACTTGTGGTAGTACACCAGCTTGTCAGAAACTGTCAGAGAGACAATAATGAACGGCACTGTCCGACTAGGGTTACTTAAACCTGAGTCAATTGCGATTGCATTGGTCCCCAGTAATGTATATTTGGCTTGCTCTCCAATAGTAACTCCGCTTTTAATACACTAGCAGTGGCTCAGTATACTTACCACTTAAGAATAAGTTACTCGGTTTGTGATGCAGTGAATGTTAATTTGAGAAAAGGTGAAAGAAACCGCAAAGTTAGACTTAACTTATTTGTCACTTGGTAGATCTTAATCTCTCACCTATACTTTCACTACATGTCATGATTAAACATTATTAATCCCATCAAAACTTCAAGTTAGAAATTCTTTGGCATTTATTATTTTGAGTTAAAAGTTAAAATTTTGTAAACACTTTTTTTCATTTCGTAACCTAATAATAATCACAGATTTAGAAACGGATAAGGAATCTCAAAATATTTCAGGGTTTTTAAGTTATTAAAATAGTTAAATTATTGTTTGATGTATGTATACACAAAGTTTGGATAGGATTAACTCTGAAAGTAATAATTCTAAACATTTTAAATGTTTTATCACAAAATAAACAAAATATAAACTCCTAGTACGTAAGTAAGTTGCAAGATTCTAGGTAACCGCCCATAGTTTGAGTAAGTAATCAAACTAATAAAACATACTTCAATTCAAACGTTGACAAAATGTTTAACTACAATTAAGTTGATCAAAATTCAGTAAGTGAAGGGTTTCCAAAACACGATCAACCAAAAGACATGGCTCCCAAGGATGAATTACATTTACAGAGTTATGTTGGAACTTAAGCTACTCTGAAGATCCGTAAACGCCTCATGTTGTATATAGATTCAACATAACATTACTTTATGTACAGGAGCACTTGTATATTGTTTTTAAAAAGCAAAATATCAAAACTGTTGGAAATTTCACTGAAATCTATAGGGAAGACTTTACATTTATATAATTAGGACGTTGGCCTACGTTTAAAATAACCTATTTAAAATATAAGTAAGTGTTTTTAAGACTTTATAGATTTATAAAAGTTACAAACTAATTACCTTTGAATGTTACCTCACTGAACAATACGTTATCCTTCAATCATCTGACAGTTATTATTGGTATAGAATAAGCACAAAAATCAGAAACGCACAATTGTATTTTTGGATTTAAATTGTTTGGAAATTATACAAACACACCATAACACAATATATAGAAAAAAGATGACATAGAACAACAAATAAAAGGACTTAAATGAGTAATAGCCAAGACAAACTAAACCAAACAATATTGCTCCAGGTGTTTACAAAATAGCTAGTGACAGCGCCAGTGGAATAATCCCATTATTTATTCCTTTAAGGTTGTATGTACAAGATATATTAAAACTAACAATTATGAATGCTCATAGGACGTCCCTACACACGAGATTAAAAAACTAACGCTGTATAACACAATTAAAAAATATCTTTAGAGAGAGATGAGTCTATAATTAATAGACCTTATATAATTGTCCCCCTGAATAAATCACAACCAAAAAGTGAACTTAAAATCTCATTTTCTTCGTTTCAATAAAATTATCAGATTACTTGTTTAATGATATAAAAACATTGCTATCCTTATTAGCTAAATAAATTTTTATTTAAACTTAGACGAAAAGTGTAACAATTCATGACAATTTTCACAATTTACATGATTTAGTACTTAATTTATATGATGAGACTAAACATTTTTTTACATTTTGAACTCAATTGTATGAAGATAAAAACGACGTTATTTAAAAATGAAAAATTAACTTCGAAATACACCACACCAAAGTTAATAGAAGAGAAGCTTGTAAGATTACTTTTTAAATAAATAAATAAATTGCAGTCATTGTCTAATGATAAATTTTACAAGAAACTTACAGACGACAAGAATTTGAAATGCAAATGTTTCCTCGGGTAAGATGAATCTATTTATATTTTCTTATTTACCCTATGCAAAATAAACCTTTTTCTTTTATATGCATATTATAATTCGCCTTTACGTTCAAACTACCTTTATTCAAATTACCTTACTTATAACCAACCTATACATCTGGATTAAACAATCAAAAACATGTATCCAGAATGTGTTTTAATGCAAACCTGCTTTTTCCCTCAAAATATTTATAATAAAAAGAGCGCGTTAACACGGATTATGAGCGAAAAGTGTCAAAACAAAAACTTGTATATGATCAAAGCATAAGGAACTGATATTATTTTATTTACAATCCCATAGCATTACGTAAGTACACATTGAACATTTAATACCCTAGTGCAAAGCTCTACACTATCTCTCTTTCTTATAATTTATACAACTGTAACTTAAGCTTTAAGATTACTCCATTTCTTAATTAACAATAATTATTCCTAGTTACCATGAAAACACAATTTTAAAACCTTATACTTTTAAAAAATTGTTCAATACAGTGGAATTCTGATTAGTTTTACTTCAAGTTAATACGGACAATGTTCGCAGCGTTAACGTTCGGTCTTCTTCCGACCTGTGACCCTGACACCACGGCTGAGCTCTTGTGTCTTTGACGGCAAGATTCTGCAGATGGATAAGTCAAAACATCACAATTTTCATTGAATATAACTTTCTTAGGTGTAGTGTTGTATGTATGGCTGTAGATGCTGTATGAATATTGATGATGACAATTAGGCCTTGAGTTTAAATTCTGGCATCTCAATAATTTGACTTATTACCTGTATGACAGCAGAAGTACTATAACTTACTTATTTTACCGTATATTTAGCTATAGGTAATTGCTGTATGGGCTCCATCTACTACACTACATACCTTTTAGTTATTATCACAACATTTGAAACATTTCAGTTGATTAAATAGATTCATAAGTTAAAAATATAACTAATCTCTCTTGACACCAGTCTATGAAGTTGTACACGCAATTTCTTTGCATTGTTTACAAATCAAAATTTAAATGTTTTTCCTGAGAAGTAATTAATCTTGGTTTTTTTCACTGAACCATAGTGTATGTAGTAACGTAAACACACACAAAGGAAAAGAAAACGTTGCGAGTATAAAAATCTAAGGACACGCGTATTTAAGAGGCAAATTGGCAAAAAATTGGCGAGCACTTAGTGCACTTGAATGATTGGCGAGAGAGGTGGCGGAAAACGAAATCAAATCAAGAAACAAAGGTCGTAACCTCTCTATTTATATTACATAAATCGCAACCGATAATAGAATAAATTTACTTTTTATATCAACTGTTGTCAAATATAAATATCCTTTTCTTCTTTAAATCTACTAGGACCTTAGTAAAAATCTTAAAAAAATATATATATTCTAAAACACTTAGTCACCGTTATCAAGTATTTATACTTCAAAATTCAAAACATCTGAGTGAGAATTTACGGATGTGCATTATTTCTTGTAGCGTACATGCTTATTGTCTGTGGTAGATAGCGGCACTCGTGATTTAACCTACATAATACATATCTCGATTAACTAACCTAATAAGGGAGGGGAGTATTACATGGTAGAAGGGTCTCGACCTGCCCAAGGACTGGCCCTAGTACCATGGAATGCTTTAACCTGGGTGCGCATAACAGTTTCACTGCAGCCATTGCTGTTAGTTCTAGTAACAGTAGTGAATGCACGGCAACTGTTTTAAGCACAGGCAGTCGCAATCCCTGCCAAGGTTGGCCATTAAATATTTTGAAAGTAACATTTTAATAGATCTCATATACATTTCCTTCGTGATTCCGATATTTTTCCGTTTATATTATTACCTGAAATATAGAGTAAATTGGTAATATATGGTGATTTGACACTTAGTTTCTGTGTCTGACGGTTGGTTGCTTTTAATGTAACGTGTTTTATGATGATGTAGACTTTTCTCTATATATCTTTCAGGCTTGGTCTACTTATTCTTACTTGTTCTTTGTTTTCACAGTAATTTTCTATTGAAGTGATGTGCAGAAACAATGTCAACTTACAAAAATTAAGGATGCTACCGACCAAAGCAAAGTCGAAACCAAACAGCAGATGTTGCAAAAATTAGTTATTTAACTACCAAACTAACAGCTAAATATTCTAAGCGAATAATGTTTCCTTAAATGACAGGACTTAAATAAAATTAACATATCAGGAATTATGTGTTTCAGTATTTATTTTAAATATAACAGAGGATTTCACTCTTTTTGAACTTTCCTAATTTATTGTTTTATTTTAATTTAGTTCATATGTTTTGAGGTAATGAGATAGTTCTCACATAAATTAAGTGTTCAGTTTTTTTTAATAAATATTTTTAGTGAGCAGACGCATTACTTCAGATGCGATAAAAAGCAATGCAACTTTTAAACGGAACAACATTATAAATGGAAACGTTTGTTGATTAGAGGAACTTTTGTGAGGCTGTATTAAAATCAGTGGTAATTATAAATTATTTCATAGTTTGAATTAAATTTATTCCAAACGTACGGGATCATCTAACCATAATCTCACTTATTAACTCGTTTGAAAAACAGGCATTTTACTCAGTTACAATTATTGAACAAATCACAAAGTTATTTTGTAGAATCTTAGAGAAGAACTTAGGTGGTTGGATCGAATAGTTTCTGTACTTGAACGTGATCATTATATAAACAATTGATAACTTGATCATAATCTCTGGATGCTGTGACCGATGTAGAGACATATGATATATTAAGCCTAGGTAAAATGTCACCAACAGTTAGTTCGCAGGGAGAAATCAACTGATTCTCTTTCACTTATCAATTAATTATAAATTCATAACGGTATTACTATGGATGCAATAGTTAAGAGTACATCAAAAAACCTGCAAAGCACGTTACTTTCGATTAGTTGTTATTTCCTATAGTAAACTGTGATTATAGATTTGCATTGTTATGAGATCCACGTCATTTAGTTTCTCTTAACATTACTTCCTTGTAGTGCGCTTTTTCCCTTCTTTTTATACATATTTTATTGCGTGTTCTAAAGAACAATATTGAAGATTGTCTGACTTGACTGCAATAACATTAAAAATATCTTTGTTTAATTTTTCTAAAGAATGAAACGCGTTTTATTCATCAATTATATTAGCCGTGCATGAAGTTTATGAATCAGACTTTCCAACTTTAGTGTAATTTATCATATTTTTATGTTGAGTCCTTACGCTTGTTAATGGGGGGGGGGGGGGGTGGGGGGGATTATGCGTATCTTTCAGACTTGGCCTCGTTATTCTTACTTTTTCTTTGTATTCACTGTAATTTGGTTTATAATTGATGAGCATAAACTACAATGGTCAAACTTCCTAAAGATAAAAAATGCAAACTGACCAAAGCAATATCAAAATCAAACATCAGTTTTTTCACTAAATAATTTTGTAATTACCAAAGTATCATCTTAAATGTTCTGAACAAAGAGTGTCTACCTAAGTGGACAGGCCTTACATAGAATAAATGTGTTATGGATTATATGTTTCAGTATTTCTTTAAATGTAACAGATTATTTTATTGTTTTGGAATTTTCCCAATTGATAATTTTTTTTATGTGAGGTTTATGTGTTTTGAGACTATAAAATAGTTTTCACTTAAAATATATGCTTGGTTTTCCAATTAATATTCGTAGTCACAAGATCCAGTGGACTATACACACGGTATATGACGCGCATTACTTCAGAGGCGATAAAAAAACTTTAAATCGTTTGCAACATAATAAGGCAATAAATAAAACTTTTAATTATTATAGTGAGGCCGTCGTATCTATAAACAGTGGTAATTATAAATTTTCTCACATTTTAATGTATTTTATTTCAAAAACGTGCCGACACATTAATACATAATCTCGCTTATTATGTCTTTTGATAATTAGACATATTACTAGTTCAAAATAGAAACAAATCTAAAAGTAGTTTTGTAAAAATCTTAAAGAAGAATACTAAGGTGAGTCTCTCTATATCTGTAGTATATTAAGGTTACCTGGTTGGATCAAGTGCGTGTCCTTGACTGGATATACCTCGTTCTATCCTTTAAAAAGCCGTTTTACGTTACAAATAATATTTAAATATTAGGATTTTTTTACTTACTTGTTTATTGTATACTTCTAAATTCTGTTATAGAAGAAACGACAAATGCTCAATTAACCATTACCATTATAATATTGCTTAGTGAGTTACAAGAGAATGTACAACATATTGCACTCAACCATATATTTCATCACGAAGGACTCTCTCCAGAGTGTTTAAACAACAAAATAATGGCAGAAATAGTTTTGCAACGCAATTAAAATTACGTCACAAGCCTTGCCTATTGTCAATAATTCCAACAGTGTCTGATGCGGAGCATACAGTGAACGTTGTATGAGTACATCATATTACGTAAATGTATGTAGAGTTTCTAAAAATTACCGAAGTGAAAGTACAAATAAATGATTTATATAACGTTGGTGGCGTGTACATACAGGTACAAAGTTGAGAAGAGATTAAACAAATATAACTAAAACAACGAATATAGCACTTTATATATCTTGATTATAAAATCATAGTGGTATTCTTTAATTCAGCGCGTTACTCATAGAAAGTAATTTGAATTTACATTGTAATTTTGAGCTAAGCATTACATTGTTACCTCCCTACAGTAGCAGGCATATTACTGCCTCTCCCCATGCTTACTTATATATATTATTAGCTTTTAACTTGTCAGTGCAAAAACTAAACTTAAACCTGTACTAATACTAGCTTAGATCCAAAGTTCAACGTCTCAGATAACTTGGCTACCGGAACTTACACACACACACACACACACACACACACACACACACACACACACACACACACACACACACACACACACACACACACACACACACACACACACACACACACACACACACACACACACATATATATATATATATTCACTCTACACCACTACTATATTATATATATCAAGTATTAGTTTCAGCGTGGTATATTACTTATCCTCAATATTTTTTATTAAAATATAAGAAGAAATGAGAATTTCAGCCATTTTTAAATGTTTAATTAAAAAACCTCACTTACGCTATGTGCTACTGTATTTACACTAACTTCAATCTGGATCTAATTAGAAATATGGTACTTATTAGCTCACGTTTTATTGCATATTCCCATTTATATTTCATCTAGATGTCGATTTTAATAAATATGTATGTATGGAATCTACCTAACTGGTAACACAATTAAAACGTAACAATATTTAAAACTAATAAAGAGTTTCCCCTGTTTATAACGGTACTTCCTGAATATCGAACTTATGGTTGTGACAATTTTGTGAAATGAAACATAATAGGACTAGATATGTCAATATTTCTTAGTCACAATATCGTCTTCCTTACGTATCCTTGACAAAGTATTTAGAGTCTCAAGTCATCTTTCAAAGTTTAGGATGTTAATATGGCATTCTCTCTTAGGCTACATCAAAGTACAGTATTTTGATATGGAACTCTCTGTCAGAGTACATCAAAATACTCGAATAGCAAAATCCGTACATATTAGCTTCCTAGGTCTGGACAATGGCGCTGTTTATACATGGTGTGTATCTGCAATTAATTAATAACATAATAAAATTTGTTTTCATTATTAAGGAAGATATCCATATACTCGTATAACATTAACTACTAAAATAAAAATAATTGTTTGTAATAGAATTTTAAAATGGTGTACTTTTTAATAGGTTGCTATTTAAAATGTTTGGTTTTTGGCATATTTTTATTAAATAAATTTATCATGGTTATGTTAAATTGGAAAAGGAAGAAATAAGTTAGGTCACTTCATATTTTTTAAAGAGAAAAATAATAAACTTCTTACAAAAAATAATTGGTTAACTGAGTCAAAAAGGGGGGGTTAAAACCATAATTTACTGTTAAATCTAAATCTTACTGTTACAAAAAATTGTCAGACTCTGTACATACGAATAACCATAATATTAAGTTTTTGCCCCCAAAACGCTCTAGATACATACAACTGAAGAACGGAAAAATCACGTAACATATTATATATATATATATATATATATATATATATATATATATATATATATATATATATATTCCCATTTGAAACATTTGTTGATACATTTTTACTAAATCCTTTGTTAAAAATTTGGTTATCTGTTGAAACGAACTTGCAGCTTATTTGTTTGCTGCTATAGATAATGCACGGGTGGTCTGAAACACCCTGTATATAAAACATATAAGTTATAGAGTTTAATTTATACATCTTGTGTATGTTTTATATGTATAATATATAACTTAAAGCTAAAATTTTACTAATACACCGTAAATAACACCGTTTACTAATAACATGAATTGTTTATATAAATTCACTAACTGCTAATGGTTGTGAACAGTACAAATTAATACATAACTGCTTAAAACCAAACTAATAAATGTGTTTCGGAATAAAATAGTAAGGAACTAATATTACAAATTTTGTACAAATTATCTAGTACAATATTGTGAGTCCGTTAATTTACAGTCTTATTCTATCGTATATAACATGGATTTATAGTTGTCGCTAAAGCCGAGGTATTTACTATACCGTGAAGCTAGCAATCATTAAAATGAGGAAATATTTTATCTTTGAATACGAGCGTCCACAATCTTGGGCAGAGTCTCCATGGCCGCAGACAAACTGTTTATTGCTCAGTATAAATTCAACGCTACTGTAATAGTTTCCGTTTTATGTAACTTCTTACTGTCTAGACGCCATCCATATTTCTAGGTTAAAACTGTTTTAATGAATTAAAAATTTCAAGAAAATCACGAACACTTTAACTCCAAAAATCCTCAAAATTAAGTATAAAGTGCTTAGTGCAAACCGTAATCCGCACTTCCCGCTAGCTATTTAAACTAAAAAATATTCTGATTGTCATTTATAGGAGTGCCGTGTATTAATAAAAGTTAATAGCAAAATAAAAACCAACTAAACTGCATAAAGTTTTATAAATACAAAGTGAAATTTACATTGGAAAAGTTTACAATAATTCAGTAATTTAAAGAATATTTTGGGAATTATAAACGAGAGAAAAGTACGATTTGCAAAGTTATACTAAACACCTAGTTGCTGAACAGATGTGTGGAGTAAACTGGTGTTCCTACTCCTGTAATACGAGGAGTAGGCATATATAATGTGGTCTAGCCTTGAGTCTATCTGCTTCTTCTTGGAGCTCTTGATTGCTGACCACTCGGCATTCTTCGTCGCATTTTAAGAGAACTTTGAAAGACTTCATTGAAGTGACATGAGAAACGGGTAAGTATAAGTTATACTAAAGTAAATTTTTATAACTCAATTGCATTACTTAATTATCGATTTTAACTCCTGCATGTAATTATTATAATTCTACTCCAAAGATTATCAACATGAATCACTAATCTACTTAAAAGTCCGACAAAATAGGTTTTAAAATTTAATCATATTTTTTTTAAATTTACATAATAATAATAAAAGTATATAAGTATAAGTGTAATAACTAAATAATTTTTATCTCTTTGTTGATTTGTCATCGGTTTGTCCAGTAAAATCCCTGATTTCATATCAACAGCACAGACTGTAAAAAAAACCTCCTAAAATAAACACTGTGATATGGATATCTCAGGTGATTTTTGTTATTTTATGATCATATGTGTTTCTTATTGTTTTGTGTACAAGAATGTAGCTTTGTCTATTTCTATTAGTATTTTTCTTTAATCGAATTATGTAATCTTTTATTTATTAATATCTTTAATAAAATGTCTATTTTACGTTCTTCAGAAACTGATAATTGTATCTGTCAACGCTGTTTAAAAAGCTACAGAATTGTTAAAGTAAATATAATAAGTGGTAAAATTTGTAAATTTTTCTAATTCGAATGACTGAATGAATTTTAAATAATAACATTGTGTTAACTTATTGTAATCTTTATTTTGTTATTTCTATATCATTGTTTAATTATAATACTATTTAATAGCAAGAATAATCCTGTTACAAGTTTATTTGAACAATTCTTTGAACATTGTATAAAAATTGAAATCATGTAATTTTACACTATGTTGATCAAGACAAAATACATAATATATGGTAGTTAAATTCTTTAAATCTGACCCCTTAACAGTAGATAGTTAGGATGAATAACAATATAAAAGTGACAATAAAATATGTAGTTCGGCCAGAATTGTAGATGTCAACAAGACGCTCGTTGAGAAAAATCTCGTCGGGGCTGATCTCGTAGCTGCGTGTCTAGAATATATTTCATAGCATATTTTGAAACGTTTTTGTTACCTTTTTCTTGAAGATTTTCGAGTTTTATATTCCTACAAATTTTGTTTTAAGTATTTTATTTTGCTCAAAGTATTACATTAAATTATTAAAATACGAGTATTTAATTATTCAGTTGATTCTCATATATTTTAACAAAATATAAACAAATTAAAGTGCAATGGAATAATTCCTTAAAAACAATTTAATGCTACAAACGGTTATTATGTGATAAACCTTCATTTTATTTTATATAAGGCTAAAGTGAATGATACATATTTACTTTTTAAATTAGTTTTTATCGATATATTTTATACCGTTTGGTTGAGGTGAGTTTTCAATAGGGGATCAATCTTACTATAAACCCAATTTTAAAAACTAAAAATGAAAATCAAATTAGAAAATCTAAATTGATTGAATTATAATTAAAGCCTTAAATAACTATTAATTTATAACCACAAAGTTATGCAGAAAAACATTTTTAAATGACAAGCGCTCTTAAATAAAGGGATTTTTAGTTATATATTTAAGAACTATATTGATTATGAGATCACACGGTAATAGGTCATACGTCCGTCTATTTGTCTGTATGCCCGCCTGTTATTCCTTGTAGACGTTTGTAGATTCCTTGTACGTAGATTATTCGTGATCCAAGGAAGGACCTTACTGGTTATTGACATTTAGGTAAAAATATCAAACAGTCCGTCTTTCCTTCGGTCTGTCCGTTTACCGGTCTGAATAACAACACAGAAAGGTCATATAGACTTAAAAACACGGGTTCCTCTCTTGTCCTAAGGGAATCAAAAGGGAAAGAGCAGTCTGCGCGCACGTGTGATAGTTCTGAACACACTGTTATTCGATTTAGCTCGGTTTCATTCCTATTTTTTCTAAACTGATACAAATTTACTAATTATCACTAACACTTTTATAATAATATTGAAATAAAAAAATATTTTAAAGACTGGAAATGCTTAGGTCATCTGTCATCATTTATTCATAGCTACTATCCTGAACAAAAAATTTACAACTATTATATTTACGATCAAAAGTCCACACAACGCCTGTATGAGTATCCCTGCGTGCCTTAGAGTGACCAGTCAATCAAGGAATGTGCCTGCCCTACCTAGCAAGAGAGTAACGTTGTATCTTATGGGGTTCTAAACCCTTTCTTTCCCTTGCTGTTGAATATTAACTTGGACATTCCACTACAACCGTATAAAGATTGGGGTTATCTATGATAACACAATGAATAAAATTGAAGGATGAAATTGTAATCAACTCTCCAAGTCGTTATACAATATTTTTGATTAGTATGCCTGATCAACACTTAACCAGTGAACACCAACTATATTAAAAATTCAAACCAATGTAGCCCAAAACGCTACAGGCGAAACTACCTTCGGCAGAGCACTAGTTTATCGTTTTAGTCGTTACTGTCCACTAGAGTACTGTCAACGATTGACGTCCATATCAGTTCAATATATTGTGAAAGCTCATTTTTCCGAACATAAGGACCTGTCTAAGGTCCCTAACTAGATGGATAGGAATAGGGCTTCCACTAAATTATATTTTTAAAAGTAAAATTAAAACTAACTTATATTAAACCATTAGCTAAATTAAAAATAAGAAACTTTTTAAACAGGTAAAACGTTTAACACTACTACAATCACGTAAAATTTGTTTTATCTAGCAAAAGGCGGTTCAAGCTAAAAACATGTTATGTCTTCCAAAAGATCAATATAAAGGGTAGTCCCAAAGTAGGAGAAACTTTTTCAGCTATTCTCTAGCCTAACTCTAGGAAAATGCAGCCTATATCGCTGACGTATCATTCAGCAACCTCAGAATGAAGTCTCTCACAGGTACTGCGGCTACAGTAGAGACAAGACTTATTGGACCATGCAGCGTGTCAGCATCCTGCAGAAGACCTCAATAGGAAGCAGGAGAGCAGCCTCGCGATAAATGGAACACTTGGTCAAAATGTGAGTACCTTACTGCAGTGCTCGGCAACTTTAGAACCCTTTCCGTGGCTACTGTCACATAGAGGGTAGCGGTAATAAAATCTGACAAAATGACAGACTGCATGTGGTGAACTTTGGCGGGTTTCAGTGACAGGTTTCTGAGCCTATAGAGTCCCCTAAGCGTTCCAAACGATTGATGAATGACGTGGGCAACATAATCAGAAAAGATGAGCTCTTGGTTAAGCACTATGCCCAGCGTTTTGCCATTTCACAAACTACCAGGGTCTGGCCTTCAGGCATCTCCTGCACCTTACGTTGGCTGAGGCATTGTTCTTGTGGAGCTATATGCAGAACTTAACATTTGCTAATGTTTAACATAAAGCTAATGATGATAGACCATGTAATGATCTTTGTTCGGATCAGAAATTATACCAGCGACCACAAGTTTTATATTACAAATGTATATGAAATATATAATAGACATTCGTTTGCATATAGATTGGCTGTGCAACATTTTACACATATAGGTAGATTATATGAACACGCCGCTTATGAAGAGGCAAGGAAGTCTCACTCTATACCTTTGTGATCTGCTGCCGTTCACTCAGACATGACAATGTTATCTCCAAATCCATAATAAATCACTTTTATGTCAGAAATTTGTGAAAGTAAGCAAGTCCTGGGAATAATCAAGCATGGTCAGCGAGCTATATCCCGTGTCTCTTGCACCATACAGGACAGCTCATAAATTTAAAAAGTGCAGTACATATGCAAAGCTACTCTGAATTTCAGATTGCGATTTCGGATATATATCTTTGTAATTAACATAACTTACGATCTGAAAAAAGTAATCTTTTCAAGAATTGCAATTTTCTTCATATTCTTCCTTGGACAAAGATCACATGTGAACCTAATTTCAAACCGCTAGAACATTCTTCTCAATAGTTATCGTACAGACGTAAGAACGGATGGACCGACGTAATGACGGGCGTACGACAACACAATATTGCAATAAGGCCCTGTTGCCTTATTAATAATATTTATATTTTTGGAGGAGTCTAATACGTACTTAAAAACTTCTGCCATTACAATCAAGAATATAATATTCCTCCGTCAAATTTTATATTCCCTTAAGGCCTTTAAATAAAAGTTATTATTGGAGGCTTCCAATCTGTGATGTACGTAAATACTCTGGAAAGATCAAAACGTAGTAAGCGTGCAAATTTAATAAAACCCTTTGTTAAGAAGTAATGCGGCAAATTAGAGCCAATGTTGTTTGTTGCCGGAACATGCTCCAGACTTTCCCACGTGTGGGCAATTACATTTTTAATTACTTCTATACAGGTTTGCTGCTCTTATGTGATGTACTCTTATTTGTTTTCATTTAGTAAGGTTGTGTTCATTTCAGTACCAGCATTATGTTTTTTCATGGTTTTTGATATCTTCACCAAGAGGTATTACCAATTTCAAGCTTTTTTATTGAGTACACTCAGAATAAACCGAGTTGAACGACCAAACAAACCAAGTAACAGTGTCACTACAACTCAAAAATCACTATGATTAATCTATGGATTAGCAGTATGTTACCTAACAATACTTACCATCATCTCCAGGAAAACCGTGTACGAGATTTTAACATTTATTTGCAGTGGCTTAGTGTAAAGTAAATTTGTAATTGGAATAATATTAAAGAGGAGTTACAGCTAGCGCAAGTTAAATCATTCGTTGACTGCAGTCTGGATTTCTCAACTCTTCTTCAAATCCGGAACTCTCAACAAAGGAACTGCAGCTTTAGACTAAACTTCAAATTAGTAAATCTAAACTATATACTTATTGCTTTGGTCTTAGCTATTTTTATTAACAGTAAAAATATTGTATAACGTTCAGCTGCAAAGTAGTGAGCGTATTGTTCTGTCTATTGCAAATGGCATTATCAATCCATATAAAAACAAGTACTGTGGATAGTCCACAAGCAAGTGTAAGTATTAAATTCCAACAGGTGAATTATGCTGTGGTCATCTTAGCATTACGTCTTACTTATTTAAGTCAATGACTTTCGAATAAAAAATTACAAATTATAATGATTACCATATAAACTTTTATCTTTTTGGAGTGCGTTAAAAAGCACAGCAATATACGATTATGTATTGGAAATAGTAAAACTCGGTGTATACTATATTAGAAAGTGAATAAGTCTAAAAGTGTTGACACATGAAATTGATGAATACGACTATTATATAATATTCCCGTTAAAGAAGATTACAAATTAAATTTTGAATTAGTCAAGGCATATCTTTGTCAAACAATTGTAAATGACAATGACAAATTTTTAAAATTCGTCAATGATACATCTTATTCTGGATATAACGAGAACGAGGCTTTTATCCAGCTGTGGGAGAATCTGAATGTATTCTCACTTCAACTCACCCCCCCCCTCCATCATTAGCAGCTTACAGTAGTAATACTCTTACAGTAGTGCAAAATCAATAAAACTTTGTTTTATTTCTTTCATCTGCGACCAAACGTCACTCTCGGAAACCACGAATATTTACGGATTGTATCAACTTATATACGAAATGTACTAAAAGTACGCATACGAAAAATGTATTAAAATATTTCTTATGATTAAGATCATAAAAATTTTTAAGATTTTTATGTTGTATTTTCTGATTGTTACAGGGTGATTCAATTGCAGGTCGCCCCACTCACACCATTACACACACGACACATACACTACTGTAGGTAACGCATTGCTTTATTTAAAAGTCAATTTAGCTTATTCAGCATGGCACTCTAATATTATTTGGTTGAGTACATGTTTATATGAGAATGGTTTGTAATTTTAATTTAATTACAATTACTCATCGGAATTATTAGTTCATGAGTTGTATTAATTGTATCTTTTCATCTTAATAGTTCATCGCCTTAGATAGACTTGACGGTTAGTATTGTACTTCTTTAAAGGTTGACTGCCCCGCCGAATTTTTTGCCCAACGCCTGACTGCCATGAGTACCATATATGGTACTCATCTATATGCAGCAGCAGGCCATGAGTACCAGAATTGGTACTCACTCTATCCCAATGAAGGGTTGAAAAAAAAATTAAATTTTCGTACCAATGATCATGATTTTAATTTAAAAACTTATCAAGTCGATTATATACATACCAAATTACATGTCCCTAGTCTTAGCAAACCTTTTTTTTATTTCGTTGGCATTCATAGTAATCTAATAATCAGCTGTTTTGATTATTACATTGTTTTGTGTGTTGGTTGAGAAAGGTTCTTTATAACCTCAATGTTAGTTTGCTACTGCCAGTGAAGTGTGAATGAGTGCATTTATAGTATAACAATATAGCAGGTGACGATGATTACATATTACAAATGTTAAATGACAGTATGAGAAGTAGTGAAGGGGGTTTCAATTACGATAGTGATACTGTTAGTAGACCTTGCGCCCTTTGCGGACAGGGCTCTGATTGGTCGAGAGGGGGTCACGTGATCCAAGATGGCGGCTAAGCTCCGCCCCCTGCGGGAGAAATTCCCACATGTGCGGGAGAAATTCCCTCATGCGCGGGAGAAATTCCCTCCTCACACTCTTATCCTAGTGTTTTGGGGTGATTTTGGGTGTCAAAATTGTTGTTTTTTTCGGTAAAATCGGTGATTTTGGGTGTCAAAATTGTTGTTTTTCGGTAAAATCGGTGATTTGTTGGGTCCGGTGAGGGAGAAACGAGGGACGGAGGGAATTCCAACATGGCTGCGCCCATGTATCACGTGATCAAAAAAAAAAAAAACCAATATGGCCGCGCCCACGTAAACATAACCTCACTTTTCTCGGCGGGGATTTCAAATAAAACGACTCAGTAAAGATAAGCTATTTATTGCTACATAATCAGTGGTCACCGTGGTCAGCCTCCGGGTCCCTTGCGGTTACCTGTAAAAAAAAAACCAGACATGTAACGACTGCAACCGCAAACTTCCTATTGGTCGGAATAAACGCGTCTCTGATTGGTCTAAAAATAGCCGCCAAGCACTCTGATTGGTCGGTGTTCTACACAGTCGGCAGAGATTTCCCTGTCTCGCCAGTCTGGAGGTGAACGTCAAAGAGGTAAGACCTATGTCGCTCTGTTCCTTGATATTGCACAACATTGTGTAAAATTATCAAGACAAGTAAACCTCGCTAATTACTAATATAAAAATAAATAAGACAGTGCTTACCTACCTAGATATTATTTTTTAATATATTACTGTTGCAATGGAATCCCAACCTATTGAAGTGGGTCCAGAGTCTCGTATGGAACTGGATCCTGTAAAAGTACTAGGAAAATACGAGACGTATGTAAAAAGATACAGAGTTTACGGTACCAAGACCACCTTCAAATTTAATACAGTACCAGATAACGTAAGTGAAATAGACTGGATAAAAACCGGATTTTCCAAATTAGTCGATGAAATGAAATCAAACTGTTCAGATTCAGACTACCTGGGATTTACACTTCACAGTTTAAATTTGAAAACCAAAGAGCCAGGTTATGTAGCGTTTCGGCCGGCTCATCAAGTCAAAAGTGATGTTTTATTCGAAATTTTTGGTGGGATAATTCAAAGTAATGCCGATTCCGTAAAGTCAGCTGATACGTTTAGAGTAGAGTGTACTAGAATTAATCTTCCTGTAGGTAGTGCTAGAGTAAGACCAGGTTTTTATAATAACTTCAAAGAAGAATGTAAAGCACGTAGAGGTATCGTAGTCATTAAGAATAGCGATAGTCTGTGTCTGCCCCGAGCTATAGTGGTAGCAAAGGCCAATGCTAAAAAAAGATCCCGAGTATGAAATCGATAAAAAAAGACAGATGTCAGAGACAAACAACAAAGGCGAAAAAAATTGATGGCGAAAGCCCGAGTTCAAATACCGAAAGAGGGAGCGGGGGTCCCCGAACTTAATAAATTCCAAGACCACCTCAAAAAATATAATATTACAGTTTATAACTACAACCGTAAAGGCCGAGAAGTGTATTTTAATGGTAATAATGAAAGTGCTTTGTACAAAATTAACTTGTTGTATCACGAAAACCATTATAATGTAATAACTAGCCTAACTGCAGCTTTTGCGTGCCGTTTCTATTGTGAAGCATGCCATGTCCCTTACGACCACAAAGGTGTACATAGGTGTTCAAATATCTGTCCTGCATGTCAATCCGTTTCTCCGCCTTGTAAAGAGGAGCATGGGGGAATTTTGTGCCCTGACTGTAACATGACCATGAAAAATCAGATTTGTTTCGCGGCCCACAAGAGTGAACGTTGTAAGTCGGTAAAAAAAATGCTTACAGTGCCAAAGACTTGTGTTTTTGAACAATCGTAAGTCAAAACATGTGTGCGGTGAAGTGTTTTGTAAAATCTGTAACGAGTTCATGGCCCCAAACCACCAGTGCTACATGCGGGTCGACACAGGAAAACCCAAAACCAAAGACTTTCTTTTCATTTTCTTTGATTTAGAGGACCCGTCAAGATGAAATTTTAACGGAAGAATCTAGAGTTCATAAAGTTAACCTTTGTGTTTCTCAACAATTTTGTTGGAAATGCATTGGTGGGGAAAATTGCCAAAATTGTACCTCCCGCACTCGTGTGTTTAGACAAGACCCTGTAGTAAGATTCATGGATTACGTAATGGAGGAGAGAAAAAAATTCAAAAACGTATGTGTAATGGCTCATAAACGGTCAGGGTTTCGACTTTCAATTTCTGTTAAAGTACGTTCTCGAACAATCAAAATTCACTCCAGAGCTAATTATGCGTGGCACTAAAGTCATTCTTATGGAATTAGATAACGTCAGATTTATCGATTCGCTAAATTATTTCCCCATGGCCCTCTCTGCACTACCCAAAGCCTTTGATCTCCCCCCGGAGAAGAAGAAGGGTTACTTCCCTCATCTTTTCAACACTTTGGCAAACCAAAATTATGTAGGCCCCATACCACCCAAGGAGTACTATTGCCCTGAATCCATGTTTGAGAAGTCTTACAAAGATTTTGAAAATTGGCACAACGACCAACTTAAACAAAATGTAGTTTTTGACTTTCAAAAAGATTTGGTCGAGTACTGTATCTCCGATGTGGAGATACTGGCGCAAGCGTGTATTAAGTTTAGAAACATGTTTTTGAAAGAATGTAACGTAGACCCGTTCATGGAAGCCGTCACCATAGCCAGCGCCTGTAATTTGGTTTTTAGACGGAATTTTCTCAAAGCCAAACACTATTGGTCTAGTCCCAAAGAACGGATACCGTATGGTTGATAACCAATCGCCTATTGCTTTACAATGGCTTACTTGGGAGGAAGACCAACGCGGTATTAGGATCCAACACGCAGGACGGGAAAGAGAAGTAAAAATTGACGGTATGAAAGTAGACGGTTTTGACGGGGAGCGCGTATACGAATTTCAGGGCTGTTATTTCCATGGGTGCCCAAAATGTTTCAGATACGATAGGGAAGCATCCTTGCCCGATGATCCCTCAGACTCCCTGCACTTAAGGTTCGAGAGAACCAAAGCTAAAATGGCTCGTCTCCGAGCATCCGACTATGAAGTAATTGAAATGTGGGAGTGTGAATTCAATAAAATAAAGAAAGAACAAAAATTGGATTATCTAAATTCTCTCCCCATCCTAAACACACTCCCGCTCAATCCCAGAGATGCCTTCTTCGGGGGAAGGACAGGTAATGGTAAAACCTTCCACAAGTGCGAGGACGGGGAAACAATTCAGTATGTAGACGTTTGCTCCTTGTACCCGTTTGTCAATAAGTTTTTGCCTTATGTTTTATCCCATCCAAAAATCTTTGTAGGTGACAAGGAGTGTAGAGAAAGAGGCATGGAGGCCGAAGGACTCCTAAAATGTAAAGTATCGCCTCCGCTAAATTTGTACCACCCCGTCCTCCCTACACGTATGAACAATAAATTAATGTTTGTCTTATGCCGTACATGTGGTCTAGAAATGCTAAACACAGACTGTAATCATAGCACCGAAGAAAGAGCATTGACAGGGACATGGACGATGCAGGAAATGAGAAAGGCTGTAGAGAAGGGGTATACCATCTTAGAAATGTACGAGCTTTGGGATTATAAAATCATTACTTACGAAGACGGTGGCCTTTTTACCGATTTTGTAAATAAGTTTCTAAAAATTAAACAGGAGGCATCGGGCTACCCCTCCTGGTGCCTCACAGAAGAGGATAAAGCCGTGTATATTCAAAATTATTATAAACACGAAGGTGTCAGACTTGACCCTTCCAAAATTGAAAAAAACGGGGGTCTTCGCTCTCTCTCGCAAAATTGATGCTAAATTCGTTTTGGGGAAAATTTGGACAGAGGGAGAACCAAACTAAAACTTCCATCATTAGAGAACCCGACGAGTTTTTTAAATTACTAACAAGTCCCGGGACACAAGTAAACGTCATTCAAGAAATTAACGAAGAGGTCCTCCTTGTTAACTGGCAGAACATAGACGAAGTAGGTGAATCCCTGCGAACCGTAAACGTTGTGCTCGCGGCCTTCACCACCGCACACGCTAGACTTAAGCTGTACAGTTACTTAGATCGAATAGGCAAACAAGTACTTTACTATGATACCGATAGTGTATTGTACATACGTAAGGAAGGTTCGTACAGTGTCCCCACAGGGGGACTACTTGGGCGAAATGACCGACGAGTTGGCCGACTATGGTCCAGGGTCATACATAGTAGAATTTGTTTCCGGAGGCCCCAAGACTTATGCCTATCTTGTTTGGTCCACTAATAAAAACGCACTAGTTGAAGTTTGTAAAATAAAAGGCCTTACTCTAAATTTAAAAACTAGTGAAAAACTAAATTTTTCTAAATTAAAAGAAATGGTACTTTCTGAAAGCAAGCAATCATTAGAGATCACTGAGAACCGCATTAGGCGTACTAAAGACAGAAACATAATTACCGTAGAAGAGACTAAAATGTTTAAAGTGACTGGACCAAAACGCAAACACGAAGGTAAGTATGAAACTCTACCATTCGGTTACAGTAAAAGGCTAAAAACTTACAAGTAACTACACTCTGATCCCATTAGTCGATTCGCTCGCATCTCCTCTGCTATTCTAAGTACACTCCTCCGATCCTCCGTAAGTTCACAGACCCGCCTTCCGCATATCAGTGAACTTTTTCAAAGTCAAGGTAATAACTCTTTGTTCATCTGACATGTTGACACTAACTAACTAACTGACTGACTTATAAAGACGCACGAGCCTCATACTCCCCACTATCACCGTCACCAATCGCAAGCGTGAGTCCTGTTCCATATATTGATTTTTTAAAGACTTGCCACATGACAAGGCTATGCCCCGGACAGCTTCAGGGGTTCTGGAAGCGCGAGTGAATGAGACCTCTAAGGCCGGCGTAAAACCTGTAAGCCCTGGGGTCACGAATGAAGGTCACTGGCGCGGCCTAACAGCCCGTAAACCTGAATGTTGTGTGTGAATGAGACCTCTAAGGCCGGCGTAAAACCCGTAAGCCCTGGGGTCACGAATGAAGGTCTCTAAGGCAGGCCTAAACTCTGTAAGCCCTGGGACCTGAATGTTGTGCGTACGACAGAACCCCTGGAGGTACCCCACTGGCACGGCCTGACCTAGAGAGAGACTATCTTAAGGACTTACCTACAGCCTCCAAGTATTTCAAGAACATTGCATTGTCCTCCTCTTCGTCGGAGTACCACCCGACGTCGTAGTCTTCTATAGGTCCCTCGATAGGGACACGAGACCCTGATGCTGAAAAAAAAATCCGATACTCTGAGTATCTATCTGATTGAAAATCATTAGTAAACTTTTGAAACAAGTATTACGTACCTTTAGCGGTCGGCGATGGAGGCGGTGGCGGAGGAGGCGGTGGCGGTGGAGGCGGTGGCGGTGGAGGCGGTGGCGGAGGAGGCGGTGGCGGTGGAGGCGGTAGCTCCTTGGCGATGTACTGCCACAATACCACCAGCACAGTTGCCAACATTGTAACTGACTGACTGCGTTACAGAACGCGAGAGCTTTATGGAAGGGAGAGGTCACATGACCTCAAGTCAATGTCGCCGGGGAGGTGCGAGTGTTTCATTCTAACTCAAACCATGGCCGAGTCTAGACCATTCCAGCCACACTCCCTGTTTGACCTCGCTAAAAAAAACCGTGGTCAAGCAGTTCCGTAACGACTTCCGTGCCCTTATGAATTTAGAGGTACCACGGACGGTCATGGACGCTCTCATGGAGGAGCACGGTAAATATGACTGCCTCAGTGCTGAGTGTGTACTGTACACACCACTTGGAGGTTCACACTCTTACTGCGACCTAATGTGTGCCATCACGGGTCTGGCTATAGAACCTTACTTCCGGATGTATTTTGAAAGTCTACGCCCCAAACGCCTCCATTATCCATTTGATAAGATACCGTATGACCCCCAACAGTTACCTTCTCGGTACGGAAAGAAACCTTGCGCTAGAGCCGGAAGTTTTGATCCATACGGAACATGTATATTACTTTTCGCTATCTAGCGATGATATTGAACATCTAGACAGGACATTACGCTGTAGGACTTGCAGAAGGTCTCTGCTCAAAAATGCGTGGAGAGGTAAATGCAACTGCCTCCGCTAAAACCGTCTAAGCAACAAGGGATGGGACAGTATTTGATCACAGGGCGACAACCAGTTACTTCTGGACTGGTCCTCAAAATCAAATACTGTTTAACCTGGGCATCGAGCATGCTAGTGTTCGATGTGGGTGTTCCAAACCACACCACTTAGACGAATATAAATTACCGGTATACAGATTATTTTTTCTTCATTTACAAAATGGACGCGATAGCGAAAGAACTGCACAAACCGGCTAGACGTAATTACCCCAGACGCAGGGTTACGCTGAAAGGAATTAATGACCTGTATCAAGCCGACCTTGTAGAGATGATACCTTACTCGAGAGTAAACAGAGGTTACAAGTATATACTGACGATGCTAAACTGTTTCTCAAAATTTGCGTTTGCCGTTCCTATAAAGAACAAGACCGGCGCTGAAGTCGCGCATTGCACTAGAACCTATACTGTCTAAACACAAGATGAAAAACTTTCAAACGGACCACGGTAAAGAATGGTACAACAGTCACGTTAAAAAACTTTTAAACAAACACAGCATTAACCATTACTCTACCCAATCACATTTGAAAAGTTCTATTGTGGAACGTCTAAACAGAACCCTGAAAGAAAAAATGTACGAGAGATTTACGGCACACGGTAGCTACGAGTGGGTAAGTATTTTACCAGACATAGTCAAGGAGTACAACAGTAGTGTGCACAGGACAATCGGTATGAAACCAAAAGATGTTAGACGAAAACACGTAAGACAGATTCTCGCCCGCATAAATAAACATAATAAAGTGGTTAAAACAAAAAATCCCAAATTCCGTGTAAGCGATCAGGTTAGAATTAGCAAATACAAAGGTGTATTTAAAAAAGGATATCTACCCAACTGGTCAAATGAAATATTTACAATATTTGCGATAAAACCTACAAAACCTGTAACGTATATATTACAAGACATAAGAGGTGATATTTTGCAAGGCGGTTTCTATGAACAGGAAACTGATAAGAACCGCAACAGGAAATGCCTATCTCGTTGATAAAGTACTCCGGCGGAAAGGCTCCAAGGTCTTGGTGCGGTGGCGTGGTTTTGACGATACTCACAATAGCTGGGTAAACTCCAAAGATATTATTAAACCTAAAAAAAAGAAAGTAAATTATAAAACATGATGCAATACCGTGGAACCGTCATTACCAAAATGAAGCTCGTAAAGCAAGCCACGACGTTTAACGTCCACAACATGGACGAGTATATAGGTAGCGGTTTAAGTCGCAAAAACAAAAACGGTCCGCTTTTACCAGACTCGATAAGAGGTTTAATTGTAGGTCCTTCAAACTGTGGTAAAACAAAACGTGTTATTCAATCTGATCACCGATCCGAACGGATTACGATTCGAGAATGTGTACGTATTTTCAAAGTCATTGTACCAACCAAAGTATCAATTACTGGCTAAAATGATACCGAAGGAAGTAGGGTATTTCGCGTACGACGATAGCTCCCTGGTCATTAAACCGGACGAGGCTAAGGAAAACTCTTTGATGATTTTTGACGATATAGCTTGCGAAAAGCACGGCAATATCCGCAGTTACTTTGCTATGGGGAGGCACAAGAACGTAGATACATTCTATCTCGGTCAAACCTACAGTCACGTACCGAAACAGCTGGTCAGAGACAATGCAAATTTCATAATACTCTTCAAACAGGATGATATGAATCTACACCACGCTTACAGTGATCACGTCAATACCGATATGAGATTTGAAAAATTCAAACAGTTGTGCAGTATGGCGTGGAAGGACAAACACGGTTTTATCGTCATTAGCAAGGACGATGACATTGATAAAGGGAGGTACCGAGTAGGTATAGACAGTTTTGTTCAAGATCTATAATGGTGAGGATCTACACTTATAACGAAATCAGAGGGTTCTCGGACCAGAGACTCCACAAAGTCAACTCAAATCTGTGTACGTGGTACTACCCGGACAAGAAAAAAATTTTGCGGTAATTACTGTAGCAGACGACCACCACACGGTTTTCCTTTTCAATAGAAGGTGTTGGAGACACAAACGCCAAGTACAGTACGGTGCAACCATTCCTCCTGTAATTCTGTTAATGATTTCGTCCAGCGAACGGTTTTATAACCGCGATATCTGGATAGAATTTTTGAAAAAGAGCCAGGAGAAAGGTGTACCGTTTGAACTCGTTGTATACCACGAAGACATGTTAAAGTGTACTGTGCGGGAATCGCAGAACCTCTTGTCCCGATTCAGACCGTTTCCAGACCAATTCGGTAAGCTTGTACCGTTGAGAAACGCACACGGCGGTATATACTTTGCCCAAGTCTGTATAAAGATGTTGGAGTACGCTTGTAAAGTCCCACACACCTCACGTTGCATCATTCTCACGGAGCGAACTATACCTATTAGGAAACCCGTTACAATCTACAGACAAGTATTGGCCTCGAAATGCTACAGCGACATCAGCTATAAACGTGGCGTACGGGCCGGTCCCACGTGGACTACCGAGAGGCGAGAGAAACAAAGAGTTTGCGGCTGTAAATAATCTGTGCCAGAGCCTCTTTACTTCAGAATTTCTAAAGGTGGCCTTACCAACTGTCCCTATGTACTGTGAAATGTTCGGAATAAGTCTGACGGACGGAGTGTATAGTATTACAAACCGTGATCAGTTTGAGGCGTGGAGGAGATTTACAGGAGCCAATCCTTGTGAGTTCTGGCTACTCAACTCATACCTGATCCATATACACGGTAGGGTGAGGAACCCTATCGCTCGGTTAAAAGAGTACATGGATAAGACGGTAGAGAATGACAAGTACACGGTGGCCGAGATCCCGCAGTGGAGAGACGGATGGAAGAGGACGTTTGTATTTAGATCACGAGCGCAAGTGCAAATACCGAGATCAGTCTACTTCAGGAAATTGGGTACGGTAGCGTCACTTGGTGACATTATACACTACCTTAGAAAACACAAGAAACGCGCAATGTTTTTCAGACAAGTCGAACTACCGTAGTTAAAAGTGTCAACTCAACACGGACACGGTCAGTGTGCAATATGGAGCCAAACAAGAAGAAGGTAAGATTTGACGACAGAGTGAAGGTTAATTTCGTTCCAAGATACGATGAGTGCAGAGGTATTGATGTATCACAAGTTTTTGAGCAAATGAGGAAAGCGTATATAAATTGTTAAACGGACAGATGGTGGCATCATTGATAAAAATGGAGCGGAACGAGAAACAGCTTACAGCCGAGATATCAAAGTTGAGAACGGCCATCAGGCGCGAAAGTATAAGGAGTTTAAACAAGGGACTCTGTCTACCGAGATACGTCTGGAAAACCAGTACAAACCACTCCTGTCTGAACTGCGAAAGAAAACCAAGAATTCCGAAAATATAAAAATCGAACCTGAGGAAGAGCAGCAGGAGATAAAAGAGGAAACTCTTCTCTCCCGCTGTAACATCATCTCCGAGAGTACCCGCTTACTTACAGGACGACGAAGTGCTGGATACTAGTGATCCACCTTTACCCGAAGCAAGCGATATCCTTTCCACCGCTAAAGGACAACTAGAGGCTTCACAATGGGTGGAAAAACCACATTCCAAAATGCACTTACAGTCAAGTACATGAAGTCACTGATGAAGGACATTCCCAGTCAAAGAAAGATTGATTCCATATACGGACCACGCTATGATAACGGCACACTAATGATTGGAAACAAAGTGTTAAATTTCGATAGTAACGGCAGTATAGTCATAGATGATGTGTACTACAAACCTACGAAAGGTCTGTACGAATTGGTCTTTAAACGCGCACCGTTACATTACGATGAAACTGATTTGGTCACTTACAAGGATATATTGAACAGGACACACGCTCACAAAAGAGGTTACAATTATAAAAGTACCGTAAACCGTAACAAATCGACAAAATACGAACTTGTCATTTCAAAACAATTTCCCAAAGCTTACTCGGGCAAAGGCTTCAAGGACATGTCAAACCCTGATCCCGTGTATTACGACGATCCGAATGAATTGTGTGAGAGATTAAAGGTTTTAATAGGTTCAGCTGAGGCGGGTAATACGGGTCATAAAAACGAAATTATAAACATCGTGGAAGAGTTGAGGGAGTTGAAAACTCATTCGTGGTAGAGGAAATTCCAGGTATAGAGCATTGGTATAAAAAGTAAAGGATGTTCTCTTAGATTACAGTTTCAAAATGAGCGTGGACAAGTTTGGTCGCACCGGTGGCGAGACCGGTAAAAGAGGCCCTCCTGGGGTCGGGTTTCGCATAACGGTAGACGGTGATTACGATATCAAGGGCAAGCGGTTATGTAACGTGGCCGACGCCCAGCAGAGTCTAGACGCTATAAACCTGCAGACCTTGGACAAGAAATTAAATGGCACTAAAACGGATATGACCCGGTCTATGCTCAAGACACTCAAACTCGATGCCAGAAATAACAGAATACCTAACGTAGCTAACCCTACGAACGAAGCGGATGCCGTCAATTTGCGAACGCTAAATAAAAGAACATTAACGTTCGATACTGAGATAATAGACGCTAAAAAGAGAAGAATAATCAACCTGAGCGATGGTGAAGGATTTTAAAACGATGCCGTCACTCTGTCACAACTACATACTCTTACACCTATGAAGAGTATTAGAGATTCTACCGTTACTTTCAATAATTTCAGACTCTGCAGCGTTGGATGGCCAGTCGAGCCTAAGGACGACGCTACGACTAAACGGTATGTAGATAGTCGTATACCCCAAATGGGCAAAGACGGGCATTGGAGTTTTGGACATAAGCGTCTGAGCGAGATTGAAGAGCCTCTATACGAGGGTGAAGCTGTTAATCTCAAATACTTTCAAAAACACGCCATGACCAGAGCGGTGCAAGATTGGAACGCGCAAACCGGTAAAATCACTAATCTGAGAGATCCTACCGACATGAGTGACGCGGTGACCGTGAATTACCTAGTGAGAGTACTGAGCGAAGTCTATTACGGTATGTACAAACTACTGGCTCCGACGCTGGACGCTATACACTTAACCGATAAAGACGAGTGGATCAGGTTCAACATTGTCAAACCCATACTTTAGAGACCCGGTGAGCAGGGTGGTGAGATCGAGATATAAGTAGGTTGTTGACATTTTTACCGTCAGTTTACTTTAGAACCTGGCGAGATGCGGTTCTCGGTATTAATTCTGTGTGTAGCTCCTCTGATAGCTGCTAATAAAACTTTGTTGTACTTGGAGAAATACGGCTATCTCAACAGCAACGAAACATCGCTGACTAACAATATTAAGGACGCCATTACGAGGTTTCAGGAGACGTTCGGACTACAGGTGACCGGATATGAAAACGAGGAGACGCTGAAGCTGATGGACACACCCAGATGCGGTAACTCGGACGAAGGCATAGCCCCGTTTTCCGTGAACCCATTAGTTAAATGGAACTCAACTCGGGTCACGTGGAACATGATTGGCTCTGGCATCCAGTATGCCAACATCGTTGAGAGAGCGTTTTCCTTGTACTCCAAGCACTCTGCTCTCGAATTCCGTAGAAGTTACAGTAATCCCACTATAATGGTAGTGATTTCCCCTAAGAAACACGTGGCGTACTACCTTAAAAGCACTTGCAGTTACGATTTTGACGGTCCGGGCGGTGTTCTCGGCCACGCTTTTCTCCTTCGACCGTGGCTGAACCAATCGGATATACACCTTGATTTCGAAGAGGACTGGGACTTTACAATGAATATACCCGCACCGGAGAAGACTTCGTTCTTTACAGTGATGGTCCACGAAATAGGCCATGCTCTCGGTCTTCAGCATTCGTCTGTGTTACGATCCGTAATGTTTCCGTCCTATTACCAGCCATCGGGTATCAACAACTTGTACGAATTTGATTTGGACAGAGACGATCAGCTTGCAATTCAGGTTTTGTACGGACCGCCTGTCCCCTCCTCCTCCTCCTCCTCCACGTCCACTACAACATCCACTACAACATCCACTACTACTACGACAACAACAACATCAACTACCACTAGGCCTACCACGCCTACACCTACAGAATTGGACATTTGTAATTTACGGCACAAACTCAACACGTTCTTAGTAGTGAGAAAACAGACTGTACGCGTTTTACGGTAAATACGTTTGGATACTCAGCCTGAACGAAGCCCATAGAACGCGTGAAGAGTTTACCAATCCTCTGATAATTACAGAGTGGTTGACGTTCTTACCGTCGAACTTTAATAATGTCTCAGCCGTGTACCAGAGACCGGACGGAGACGTAGTCATGATTGTGGACAGGACTTTATACGTTATAGATTACCCGTCACTTAGACTGTCCAATCAAAGACCCATTAGCAGAATCGTACATAACAGAATTAAGAAAGTCAATGCAGCGTTTAAACAGTAATATGGGTAAGACCTACTTCTTTGTCGATGACAAGTTTGTCGTAGAGTTGAACGAATGCACCCTCACAGGCACCATGTTAGGGATGACCTCAAGCGTACTCCCAGGTGTTCCAGGATCTATAAAGGGTGGATTCAGGTATATAAACGGTCGTATTTACTTTATAACAGACAGTTACGTGCTGGAGTTTGACGAGTTTACCGGTACTGTCACGAAATCCGAGGCGGACATCTTCGACGTACTGCAGATTACTTGTGTGCGTGAATCGCTACTCAAACAGTTGTATAAAGTGATACGGTATATAAATGGCGAATCACAAGCGTAAATCAAACAGAGTGAAACGAGCTGTCAAGCGGGGCAGAGGTATAGTGACCAGCGCGCTGAGAAACGCACTGCCCGCTGTAGGCACCATAATAAATCGTGCTGTTGACGCTTTACCAGTTGAGTTACACCTCCCCGGCGGTTTTCGGTACTGTGGGCCAGGCACCAGGTTGTCTGAGAGACTTGCACGTGGCGATAAGGGTATTAATAAGTTGGACGAATTCTGTAGAATCCACGATATAGCGTACTCGAAATATACGGATTTGGAACACCGGCGAGAGGCCGACAAAGAATTGGCCAGAAGAGCTTGGCAAAGGGTGAAATCAGGAGACGCTAGTGTAGGAGAAAAGGCTGCGGCCTTAGCAGTGACTGCGGCCATGAAAGCTAAAACAGCGTTTGGGGGTGGGAGAAAGAAAAAAACAAAGACAAAGCGAGGGAGGGGTAAGTCAAAAGGGCGAGGTCTCTACCTGAAACCTTACCCAAAGAGGGGAGGTGGTGGTGGGGTGAGGAAAAGGAAGAGGTGTTGTAAAAAAAAAAACAACAATCTCGATACCGATAAAACCTCTAACAAACCACGAATTGATCCGTTACGCGAGGTTACTCGATATTCCGAACTTTCGAGGTGTATACATGAGGGACACACTGCCCAAGACCCCGCGGCTGTACGAGTCGGCCATAGTAAATCTGGACAGTTCACGAGGTGAAGGAACGCACTGGGTCTGTTATAAGAAACTAGGAAATAGAGTGTACTACTTTGACAGTTTTGGTAATCTGAGACCGCCGGTAGAACTCGTATCTTACTTTGGGTCCGGTGTCAGTGTACAGTATAACTATGAGCGTAAACAGTCTGATGACTCAGTAGTCTGCGGACACTTGTGTTTGAAGTTTCTAGCAAATAATGTTTTCACTTAGCGGTGTGGCCCCGCACGTATCTTGTGAGGTCTTTCCACTAATGGATTTGAGCGATGGGGAGTACGAAATCGGCCTAATTGACCTGTCCACGTACTATACAATTCCGAACATTGAAAAGGGTGTAAATGACAAGTTTCACTACGGAAACGGTAAAGAGATAGTAATAGATGAAGGGTCGTACGAAATTGAAAACATCGAAGAATATATCAAGTCGCACATTGACGGAGGCGTGACGTTCAGTCTTAAGGCAAACAATAACACTCTAAGGTCCGAAGTATCGTGCAGTGAAAGCGATACATTTCGAAATATCGGGATCCCTAGCTCCTGTACTAGGTTTCACCGCGAAAATGCTCGAGCCTAATAGAGTCCACATGTCCGACCTCCCCGTCAGTATTATGACGGTAAACACGATACGTGTTGAGTGTAATATCGCCCGAGGATCCTTTCAAAACGGTGTAGAAGGACACGTGCTGCATGAGTTTTACCCTGAAGTCGCTCCAGGGTATAAAATAGTCGAGAAACCGAGCACAGTCATCTATTTACCTGTGAACGTCCGTAGGGTGAACAATATAGCTGTCTCTCTCAAAGACCAGACCGGTGAATTGATAAACTTTAGAAACGAACCGTTATCGTTACGTATACACATAAGGAAACGGCAATGGGCCTAGTATTTAGAGAAGTGCCGTACACCGTTCCCCTCATTCGATCACAAAAGACCGCGGTGTTAACACCTAAGAACATCAAGTTTATTAGATCGCTGGGTTTTAAGTATGGCTCTGCTATCGATAGAATCGGCCGCCGTCGAGTACGATGAGGCGATAACCGGTTGGGAGTTTCACTCTCACAAACCGTACGCCTCGTCAACTCTAAAGAATAACGACGAAATCAGGATTCCAATCAGTCAACAGGATATAATTACAGCACCGTTCGAAAGCAGTTTACACATCAGCGGAAAAGTGCGTGCCAAGAAGGCAGATGGGGCCGCGGCCAGTGTTACATTAATAAACAACGCTATTGCATTTTTATTCGACGATATAAGGTACGAGATCGGTGGTATAGAGGTTGACAGGGTGAAAAATGTAGGTATTACAAGTACAATCAAAGGACTGATTTCCATCAGGAAAGAGGAGGAGGCTGGTCTCTTGAATGCATGTTGGCTAGGTCCGGGTGAAACCGGTCAGGCCAGTGAATTTACATATTCAGTGCCTCTAAAACTGTTGTTGGGTTTTTGCCGAGGATTATAAAAAGATCGTGGTCAATGTCAGACAGGAACTGATTATCTTGAGGTCGGCTACCGACATTAATGCGGTCAAAAGCACGGATGCGGTTAACCTCGACTTTGAAATAACCTCGCTCTACTGGCGTGTTCCACACATTACTGTATCCGACAGTTACAAATTGAAATTATTGCGTGTTATTGAGAAAGATACTCTGATTCACCTGCCGTTTCGGTCCTGGGAAATTCACGAATACCCCTCTTTACCACAAACGACTCGTCAGAGTTGGACGATAAAAACGAGCTCTCAAATTGAGAAACCCCGCTACGTTGTTTTGGCATTTCAGACAGGAAGAAAAAATGATCTGAAAAAGGATGCGTCTTCTTTTGACCGTTGCGACCTGACAAATGTAAGACTGTATTTGAATTCGCAATATTATCCTTACGACAATGTCCACGGTGACTTGTGCATTTTTTTACGAGATGTTTACAAGATTCCAAAGCTCGTACTATCAGAAACCGGGAGCGCCTACCGTTGATTTTGAAAAATTCAAGTCCCACGCACCACTCTATGTGATTGATTGTTCTAAACAGAACGATTCGATCAAGTCGGGACCAGTAGACGTGAGATTGGAATTTGAGGCGAAAAATAATTTTCCGGCAAACACGACGGCATACTGTCTCCTCTTGCATGACTCCCACATGGCGTACACCTTGCTTACCGGTAACGTAAAACGTATGATGTAATAGTGGTGGTGGTGGTGGTGGTGTTGGTGGTGGGGATCGTTAGGTATAAATTGAGCGACTCCTACGCCGATGTACATTACCTACCCAGTGTTGAACACTCTCGCAACGATGGGGCTATACATTCGCGGTCATAAGGAAGGAGTAGAGATGAGATCATTGGGATACTTCAACTGCATTCAGTTTACATCCAATGCCAGCTTTTACGATGTTAAGGATTTTAACAAAATTGAGATTCGTTTTGAGGTAGACGATGACCCCGAGGCCTACGGTGGGGAGGGGGAGAATAATCCTATTAAACAGGCTCTAAATAGGTATAGAGAGGGTATAAAAGCTGGAGTGTACACTTCCTTGTGGAAGGACGGAAAGATGAAAACATGTAAATACCTCGACTGTGCTAATTTCACACCTAATAGCGCGTTTTATGATGTGACGGGTTTTGACAGAATTAGGGTTAGATTTTGCAGAGAGGATGATGTGAAGCTGAAAGGGTATAAAAAGGGTATCAAAGCGTATGTACACGCTTGCTTGTACAAGGACGGGATATTTAAAGGGTGTAAAAACATCGACTGTGATAATTTAACATCCCATGGCGACGCCTGGGATGTGAGGGGCTGTGACAAAATTACTGTCTCTTTTTTGATAGATCCTCTCACATACGAACGGGAGGAGGTGGAGGGGGAAGAACCACCTGCTAAAAAATCTCATTGGTCAAAATAAGCGCGTCTCTGATTGGTCTAAATTCGGAGGATTAAAGTATATAAGGGGTACTGTGGAAGGTACGGTCATACAAGACCGAGACCGAGACCATGGAGGACCCATCAACGGCTATGGACCTGGAGCCTACGAGGATCCCAAGACGCAAAGAGCCTATAAACTCGTTAACGGGAATTTTTCTTAAGTCTGTTTATTTTATTGATTGTGATCTTTCAAAGTGTGTGATTGTGGGTTTTGTTAAAAAACCGGGGTGACTCTCTCGGAATACTGTTTAAGGGTAAGAAGGGTTGCGTTTATTGGTCATTCGATGTGTTTAACGAGTTTTTCACAACACTTCAATTCCGTAACCCTGGCTCTGGAGAATAAAACCAAATTTTATATTAAATCAGACACGGAGGAGGAGGATATCAAGGTCACAAATGTTTTCGGCCGTATGCACGTGTTTCTCTTTGACGGGGAGCATACTTTAACTCTTAACAAGCACGAGTGGGATCAGTTCACTGCCAACATCCCACTGATGTACATCGTATTGAGAGACCTGTTCTTGATTGAGGAGCCTGTTAAAACCGCAATTGAAAACAGTGACAGTGACCTCCTCCCTAGTCGCATAGCTCACAGGCTGTCTCTCGAAATTGAACTTTTCAAACGGTGGCCAAATGGAGGCGATAGTTGAGTTTCACGCTTTTAAAGATAATGACAATCGATTTATTGTAAAAGAGTTTGTAATAATCAGTCATCTCTTTCGTGCACACATCGTATTCAAGCCTCCATACGATAAGGGGGAGTTAAATTCTAAAATGGCCAGAACCGCTCGGTGGCTGGAGCGCCACTTTCACAACATCAAGTGGGAGGAGGGTGGTATAGAGTACGATGAGGAGCTGATACGCGCTCTTTGTAAACCCTTTGCTACTGTATATACTAAAGGACTTGAAAAGGTCAACTTTCTGTCCAGCTTTCATAATAACGTAGTTGATAGAAATGTAGTTGAAAGTCAGGAAGCAATCGTTTCCGATACTCACTGTATTCTGCCTCAACATAATAGTGGCTTCACTTATGCTTGTGCTTTGAAAAAAGCTCTAGAGCGGGGTGGGGTGAGTGAGTGGTAAGCTCCTAAGGCAGGCCTAAACTCTGTAAGTCCTGGGGCTTTCAACTGCTCTTACGGCAGGCCTAAACTCCGTAAGACCGGGAGCGGTTGTGTGTGTGTATGTGTGTGACAGATACCTCTATGGCAGGCCTAAACTCCGTAAGTCCAGGGGTATGTACCTCGCTCTAGATGCTGTAAAATAAATAAAAATAAAAAATAAAAAAAGTCTTTGCGAGTGTTTTACGAGTTACATTGAAAGGCTTCTCCGAGTAAAGTTACTTGTTACACTCGCGAGGATAAAAAAAATAAAAAATAAAGTATAAAATAAAACGTATCTCACCGAGAGACAGGGTTTCGGCATTGAGTTGAGAAGTCCTGTCATTGGTGAGGTACAAAAAAAAATATGTTGGGAGGTAGCAAATTTGTCATGGAATGGCTACCACCTGTGATGAGCGCTGGTTGGGGCTCATCACCCGAGAGGTTAGGCCTACTGGGGATGCTCTCGGTTAACAAAAAGAACGCGCCTAAGACCTGACCTCATGGGTGGTGTGGAACGAAGGTCACCTTGTACCAGCACATGTGACAGGATGCGGTCCGGCTGCATATAAGCAGAGGACGCGTGTGTATCCTGCACTTTCCTATCATGTCCGACTGTGAACGTTTAGCCATAGTCTGCTTCCTCATGGCCACCACCATGTTCGTAGTCATGCTGGGAGTACTGTGTTGTGCCCCTAGAGCCAGGATCGGGAACACTACAGTATTGCTGTTGATTCTCGCACTCCTGAGTGTGGTATCAGCCGGCAGTGAAGACGTAAGTCATGCAATAATTTCATGTAAATGTTATACTGTTTTACTGATGTATTTAGTAATGTTCGATTAATGTTTAGGAACAACCCTCGACGGCGTCTACAAACGGTTGGACAGGGAACGATGATGGAGCCATAGACTTGGTACGTTTATATCCAACACCGTTATGCCTACACTTTAATGAAATCTATTACTGATACAGAATTTTTGCAGGCTCGACCATCGACATCGCGTGGAGGTTGGTCGGTGAGCGGGTGGTCTCGCAGAGGTCAGGAAGTGAGTGTTTGTTTCGTGTTTGTTTTCTGTTGTTGTTGTTGTTGTTGTTGTCTAGCACATGTATCGCATAACTTATAAATATTGTTTTAGGACCCCGTCAGACCCCGCAGTGAGCCGGTACCCATTCCCACTACGGTACGTAAAATAGTACTAATGTTGTTTTTTTCGTCATATGACAGGTTTTTTTCAATTTTTATATCCTCTGTATTATTTGCAGACGGCGCGACCTATCTGCGTGATAGAGGATGTCTTTTCGTTGGCTCCTCACCGTTTCAGGCCTATTGTGAGTTTTACTGTGATATTTTACGTGTTACACTTTACGTATGTACTACCTTAAGGAATTTATAACTAACGGGTTTGTTTTCTTTTGTAAGAGACGTGTGGAGGACTACATGGAGTTCTGTGACGAGGATCTTGGGCAGGTAATAACCATTCTCTCATCTATGTACCGATATTTGAACGGTTAGCGGCGTACACTGATGATTCTCCTCGTGTTTTACAGATGTTTGCAGAGTCCGACCTTGTCGAGGCTCTTGACCGGGCGGAGAGTCAAGAGCACGATAGGGAGATCACGGAACTGCTGGATCGCCCTGAACGAGCCGCAGGAGGTCTGGGATGAAACTAGTCTGGATCAAAGGGTTAGTTCCATCAATTGAAAGTACAATTTACGGATGTGTGATAAATAGCATATCTGAGGGTGTATGTATATGTACAGATCAGCTCACTGCAGCCTGCATTGCTGTCTCAATCACAGTCTGCAGCTGTTCAGAGGACAGGCGTTTGGGGATGGTCACTGCCTGCGGGCAGTGACGATAACAGCTATGACACCTCTCAGAGGCGCCGTTCCGTAGACACCTCTGTCGCACCGTCACCCACCCCTCCGACTCGCCCGCCCTCCCCGGTACCACTCCGTGATGACCTCTCACCGACAGGCGGATCGTCAACGGAGTCTGCCTCTACGTTCCTATCGTCGCCAGAGTACGCCCCCTCAATACCCCCGTCACCGGAGCTCCCACAAATTCGGCCTACGGTACGCGATATTGAATTACTCGAATTGTACATTATGACTTGTTTACAAGTGATGTAATCTTTCTTCTTCTTCTGTTTTAGCCCAGGGTCGTGGAAGTGGCGAATCCCTCTGTCACACCGTCAACCACTCCTCCGACTCGCCCGCCCTCCCCGGTACCACCCCATGATGGCCTCTCAGGCCTCTCACCGGCCGGCGGATCGTCAACGGAGTCTGGCTCTACACTCCTATCGTCGTCAGAGTACGCCCCCTCAATACCTCCGTCACCGGAGCTCCCACAAATTCAGCCTACGGTACGCGGTATTGAATTACTCGAATTGTACATTATGACTTGTTTACAAGTGATGTAATCTTTCTTCTTCTTCTGTTTTAGCCCAGGGTCAGTGATTGGGAGGCGCGGGAATGTATTGCGGCCCTCCACAGTATCCGAGTACTGATGCGGGAGCTGCAATGGACGGCCAGTCGCATCCTTCTAGATACCGACCATAGGCGACAGATCAGACTCGCCCCGCAAACTTGGCGGGAGCTTCGTGAGGACTTGGAGAATTTCCTACGATCCGTTGGGGAAAGAATGGAGGATGCCAGGCGTAATAACACCACTCCTCCACCCCCGGACGCCGAGGAGACACCTCTGTCACAGCCGCCGTAAAGTTGAGTGTCCTGTGTGTATGGTGAATCTTCCCACGGTTGCTCTTCGGCTGTGCGGTCATACTCTCTGTCGGACCTGTGCCGACAGAGTACACACATGTCCCACGTGCCGAGCGTTAATCGTGGGAAGGTTCAACATATACCTCCCGAGGTAACTCCAGCTCTAACTTCAATTGGTTTCAAAATTCATTTTCCATTTTAAATTCTTCAATTGGTTTCAAAAAATTCACTTTCCATTTTAAATTCTTCAATTGGTTTCAAAAAATTCACTTTCCAAGGGACGGGGCATTATCGGGTCGTGGAGTGACAACCAGTTTCAGACTGGACAGACTCCTATACCTCGGTAATGCTTAACCTGGGTACTGTGTTCCATACACAGTACGAGTGTTCCGCAACCACACTCAGATAACGTCTTACTTAATTTTTATCTATATTATTATTATATATAAATAATTATTTTGTAGTGTGAGGGGAACCCTAGGGAATTTTTCCCGCCAGCGCGCGCCACGGGCACCGCCATCTAAGAAAGTGAGGTTATGTTTACGTGGCGCGGCCATAATGGTTTTTTTTTTGATCACGTGATACATGGGCGCAGCCATGTTGGAATTCCCTCCGTCCCTCGTTTCTCCCTCACCGGACCCAACAAATCACCGATTTTACCGAAAAAAAAAAACAACAATTTTGACACCCAAAATCACCGATTTTACCGAAAAACAACGATTTTGACACCCAAAATCACCCCAAAACACTAGGATAAGAGTGTGAGGAGGGAATTTCTCCCGCGCATGAGGGAATTTCTCCCGCACATGTGGGAATTTCTCCCGCAGGGGGCGGAGCTTAGCCGCCATCTTGGATCACGTGACCCCCTCTCGACCAATCAGAGCCCTGTCCGCAAAGGGCGCAAGGTCTACTACTGTTCTTGAAGTATTTGACGATAATACTGATGAAGGACCCAGACTTTGTTGTAAGTGATGTTGATGAAGTTAGTAATAGTGAAGAAATTAATAACCCACAACCATCTACATCAAAAAGAGTTAGATTTAGTTCAAGTACACCTTCCAAGCGTAGACCTACACTACAAACAAATACGAGGCCTCGGCGTTTATTTAATGAAATTATATCTGACCTGTCAGCTTCAGACAATAATGAAAATCCTATACTACAACCTTCTAACAGAGTATCTAATTGGAAGTCTGTGGATGAGACTTTTAACATGTACCCTACCATCCAAACAATGAGCCTGTAGGTATTAATCCAGACCTTGTTGTGCGAACCTATTGACTTTTTTAATTTGTTTTTAAACAGTGAAGTTGTTGGTTTACTAGTGGAAAAAAACTAACCGTTATGCACAGCAGATTATACAAAGTATTCCTCATAGCCCCCATGGTAGGCTTGGGAAATGGATTGAATGTACAGTTAGCGAAATGAGGCAGTTTTTCGGAATTGTTATGTACATGGGGTTAAATGTATTACCTACAATAGCTCATTACTGGAGAAAACGACACGTTATATAATTCAGTATTATCTAAAGTCATGTCTAGAAATAGGTTTGAGCTCATTCTAAGAGTTCTACACTGTGCTAACAATGAAGAACACATTCCAGGGAATAGGCTTTACAAAATAGAAAAACTTGTTTCCCTATTGAATGAAAGTTTCAAATTATTAGCTATACCTACAGAGAAACTGTGTGTTGATGAGTCAGTTGTACCATTTCTTGGACGGTTAATTTTCAAACAATACTTAAAGAACAAAAGGCACCGTTATGGAATTAAGATATTTAAGTTGTGCGCAGAAGGTGGTTATTGTGTAATTTATAAGATATACAGTGGGAAGGAGCAAGATCAAAGAGCTACAAATCTTTCTGCCAAGGTAGTTTTGGAACTAGTAGAGCCTTACTTGGATTTTGGAAGGACAATTTATACCAATAATTGGTACACTAGTGTTCCTTTAGCTGAATGGTTAGGCAAAAGAAACACCCATTTAGTGGGCACACTAAATAAGAAAAGGAAAGACAACCCTAAAGATATTATGAATGCGAAACTAAAGAAAGGGGATATTGCAGCTCTAAAAAATGAAAACAATGTGATAGTGTTAAAATGGAAGGATAAAAGAGATGTACAAATGCTTACAACAAAACAGGGCACCGAATGTAAGACAATAAATGTGAAAGGAGGGAAACAGAAGAGTAAACCTGAAGCTGTGATTGAATATAACACTGCCAAAGCATTTATTGATTATGGAGACCAAATAGCAGCCTATTCATCACCTCTAAGGCGCAGCGTAAAATGGTACAGAAAGATTGTATTTGACATGATCCTCAGTACATCAGTTGTTAATTCTCTCCACATATTCAAGAGTGTAAAAGGTAAACAATTAAAAATTACAGAATTTAAAGAAAATTTAGTCATTGCACTATTTAAAAAAACTGATAACATACCTCAAGAAATCACTATTAATCAAGTTGGAAAGGCAACATATAAGAAACAAGTGTACCAAGTGTTATACAAAACTCGCTAAAGAAAGAGGCAGGAAAGAAGCACAGGCGAAAACTAAAAAGGTTTACACTAAATTCCTTAATTGCAAACTGTACTTCCGCTCAGAATGTTTCTTTTCTATTCATAAAGTGAACATCAAGCGGTAAATTAGTACCAAAACATTGCCAAATAGGCCTTTTCTGTAAACAATTTTGTGTGTGTTTACTCTAATAATAATAATAAATATTTACTTTGTATCATAAATTATTTTTTATTTTATGAATCCTGACATTTATTTATTTTACAAACGGTAAGATTTTGGAGGAAAAATGATGTGTTAGCTTACTATGGATTAGTTTTAAAATGATTACAAACTTTTAATAACATACAGTTGCAGCCACAGGCCATGAGTACCATAAATGGTACTCAGCAAAACCAGTATTATATTTGTTTAAATAATATATAAAAGTTTATTTTATAGGTCTATAAAGGGGAAAAAGTCAATATTTTTGTTTTTTTATTAAAAAAAAATTGTGGCCTCAGGGAGATGATCATCAATAAACATGTGGCAGTCAGGCCTAGGGCCATGAGTACCACTTATGGTACTCATGGCAGTCAACCTGTTAAACAAATCTGGTGACTGCAACAATATAATATTACGACATGCAAAGTAATATTTAAATTTCAGTGTCCCCATTTGCAATGAAATGTTGTGAAATATACTAAGAAGTTTAGATCTCTAGAACCCTTGTTTGGACCATCGTCGTATCTAATTATAAAAGGTCGATAAATCTCATAACTGCGTGTAAAGAATATATCTTTTACAATTCTGACGCTTTCTTGTTGCTTTTGATCAGGACCGTCAAATATTCTATAAAGTTCAGTGTTATTTACGGAGATACCTTCAAAAGGTCTGACAAAATATATGTTGTACCTAAAGATACTTATTATTCGGAGATACTAACTTACTAATGCTCTGATCATATATCTAGTGTAAGTAAGTATATTGTTTCACGATTATTTCTTGAAATTGCATTGTTTTAAGCACTGTCCATGGTATTGAGGAGTCTTTCTTGTGATATAGATCAAATAGATGCATTTCAAATTGAGGTGCATATCAACCAGTAGAATTTTGCTGAGCGTTATCGAAACTTTAGTTAATCTTATGGGTAAATTAAAAGGTAACGAGAAATTTAATAATAAATCATTCGTAAATAAACATCCCTTAGTTTGGTCACCCAAGTTAAATGGTTATAAACGCAGCGTTACTCCCACTGTCCTGAATCATAGCAACGGATAAATAATGTTCTAAAATGAAGCTTGGGTTATTATCGATAGTTGGAGATTCCTAAAAGAAATTGTAGAAATGATTATTAGAAACAAATAGTAACTATGTCATAATTAAAAGGTTTATTATCACTAAATCATCTATATATATAAAAATGAAACTGTTCGTGTGTAACAGCATCACTCACAAACGGCTGGACGGATTCGCCTAATTTTTTTTTTAATTTGTTCGTCTTGATCTGTAGAAGGTTATAGGATACTTTTTATCCCTTTCCCGATTCAGGATTCCGCCCCACTGGTTACAGAAATACCCGTAAGAAATGCATTGCAGCAAACATATGTTATTAAGTGAAAGAGTCTTTTCAAATTTTTAATCAGCTGTTCTTTGTAAACATATATAATGCGACAAAAAATATATTTATATATAAATTTCTTTACACTTATAGTTTTAAAGCATAGAGTAAGCTTAAGATAAACGACAAATTTTGTTTAAACTGTTTCTGCAATCATAATATATAAAAATGAATGTTTGTGTGTTTGTCCTTTATAGACTCAGAAACTATTGGACCGATCACTATGAAAATTTGTATTTTTCTATGTAGAAGGTTTATACGCAATGCCCATTGATGTAACTAACCACCAGGCTGTACTGCAAGATATAAAAGTTATCAAAGCGCCTGCACATTATAAACTGCAATTACAACACAGTAGTTACGTATATTAAAATATCCAAACACTATTTGAAGGCAAAGAAATATACGGGCAAAGCTTAAGAGACGCGTGCGAAGCCGCGGGAAACAGCTAGTATATTCATAAAATGAGGTTTAATCAGATAAGCTGTTGTACCGCAAATGCAATGTACATGCAATACACAAATCACTATCACGGGTTTACCATTAGAAGAAACAAAAGTCAATGTGACTGTTAAATAATAATAGTTAAACTGAAAACATGATTTGGTAGCAGTTCAAATATGCATTACAGGGAACCAATCCGAATGTAAATAATTAATCTATATTTAAGTAGCGGCGCGGCTCGGTTATTATTTAACAGAACTACATGAAAATTCATCTAAAACGTTCCAAAATAATAAACGTTTTGCCCAATTCTAACCTAAAACCTTGCAATGTCCTCTTTTAATAGGTAAATAAATACCCTAACAACAAGTCTATTATACACAAAAACTCTTATCACTATAAATAAATCACCAAATATTTAGAATTTATGGATGCCTGTTATGAGTTTGCTAATGACGGAACTAAAAACTTGTAATATAGGACTTGTAAAAATTAAAAAAGGTTAATTTTTTTTATTTGTGAACTCATACTTATTTAACTCATGCTATTATAACTCCAATAAACAAAATTAAATACACATAACAAGGACTACGATCGAGGAAGAAAATAATATATTTTGATTTACCATTCGGAGTGGTGCCAAGCTGGACCCTTAGGTTCTCTCTTCGGAGACTTCGGAGGTTTTAAGGTTTGGTTACAATTCCAGATTTCTGTTGACGAGTATGTTGAATTGCACTAACTGTTGTAACCTCTCACTGGGAGACAGCAATGCACACATAAGTCCACGTTATATCAAGCCACTAAGACCACAGATCAAACAATTTAAAAATTGGATTTCATGAAGACGACTGTATGACGACGTATGATTTGTTAAATAAAACACTGTTTCACCCTAGATCAATCAGACCCATTTATGTCTCCGAAATAGTTTACTGCAAAATATTTATACACTGTTACTTTTTTTATAGGAAATAATAAATTTATACGTTAGAAACCCGTTATAGTTAAGAAGAAATAAATGTGGACATAAAAAATTACATTTAATAAAGCCATATGTTGTAAAATGTTTCAGTTAAATCTCTGTGGCACAGCTGACAAAATGTGTAAAGCGTATTGATGAAACATTTTATATCCAGCAACGATTTATAATTATTACCAACATTTCCTTGAATACATTATAATCCAAAAAGATATGTCGTTAACATAATTTGATGAGCTAGCTTCTTGTTTTCTTACAATTATAATCTTCTGTAGTTTCATCAGGGTGGGACTTGCAGGTATTTAATCGGTCCATTTTAAATTAAAACTATTTTTTCCTTACCATTATCAGAATACCTTGCCATTTGTCATCTTTCTCGTGTTGGAAAATGTGAAAAATATGCCCTGTCCTTTCAATTTTAAAATTATTAGACATTTAGTACATATATTATTTGAAATAAAACTTACTCTTGATTTGTATATATTATATCGGTACAATTACAATCGATATAAACATTTACTGT